>NC_140967.1:16344289-16434289 GCF_056783735.1 Eptatretus burgeri
CGTCATCCGGTGAGCTGCCCTGCGAAGGGAAGCTGCACAGGAGGTACTCCCACGGAGTGGGTTTTCAGATTTTTTTGCGTTTTTGCGTTTTGCGGAATGAAGGGTTTTACGGTGGCCAGAGTGCAAATCCTGCCACCAACCTCCTAATAAGAAGTGACCCAACTGCAGGAGGACGTCTGCAGACACAGTTGGGCACTAGATATGGATGGCCGTTGGCTCACAAGGAGCTCCTCTGCCCTTTGACAGGTTTTGTTTTTAATCCTGCTGGGTGTCCATATCCAAACACCCTCCTCACCAGAAAACCTGGTGGGGGAGACGGTTTAGTCGCCGACAACCCGACCATGGAACAGGTTAGTACAGGTTTACATGGTACCTGTAGCAGGTCACAGATCGAACCTGACGTGACTGACTGATATATATATATATATATATATATATATATATATATATATATATATATATATATATATATATATATATATATATATATATACACATATATAATATGATGGTTGTTTATTTGGTATTGCACTGTTTATACAGCTCTCTCTCTCAACCCCTCTGTGCACCCCTCCTTCCCGCAGTGTACGCAATGTAGAGCAACATTTGGTGAGGCATCGCTCTCCCCACCTAGCTTCCACTCCCTTCTCCCTCCATCCTCTCCTCTCCCTCTCCCCCCCCCCTTAACATCTCCATCAGCGAAGCGACGGGTTGTATTTGCTCGAGTGTCTTTCGTTATTGGGTCGACAAAATAGGTGACCCTTATTGTCAGTAATTCTGTCTGTTTGTTTGTTTGGATGTTTGTTCGTTTGTCATCAGCATAATTGGTAGTAAACGTCGGCGGATTTTGACCAAACTCGGGTGGTAGGTACATCTTATGACCTAGTGCTTTGGAAATTGTGATGGTTGCTGGGGATGCTTTGGTTCCCTCGCAACAACCGAAAAACCTTCAAAATCGGTACCGTTCACGCGAGATCAATTCCGAAAGCCATTATTCCATGTTGGGTAATGAAATTTGGAAGGAATGATCTTCAGGTGATGCTCTATCAAATCTATTCCGGTTTTGTGATATATGGAAGACTTTACCCGCAGCGCCCCCTACAATTTGGGTATGCGCGAAAATTGAAGGCCCCCTAGCGACCAGGTGATTGCATCGATACGAATGAAACTTTGCAGGTTCATGGTACTCAATGAGTACTACAACTTTGCCTCAAGACATATTGACCGATTTCGTTTTGGTCAGGGTCAAAAGTCAATTAGTGCAAAAATCGATAATATGCGAGAGCTGGAGGTGCCTTTGCGCCAAATGCTACTCCTCCTAGGGTTATGGTCGGATGGTCATGAAAATTCACACTAATCATCTGGAATGCATTGTGCACAAACAATCGAGCCGGATTTTCGATTTATGTCTTTGTTCACCCACAGCACCCCCCCGAACCTTGGGGATTTCCGATATCAAACCGCATTTTCGGTACTTTTCATTCAAATTGATACCGAGTAGTTATCAGTAGATGGAATTTGATGAGATTTGGTATGCATAATCTTAAGGTGATTCTCTATCTGCTATGTGACATCCATTTTTTTCTATATCTTATAGTTTCCAAATGGTAACCCTCTCAACTTAGGTGTCCGAGGGCCATTGAGCATTCCCACTGAAAATTAAAAGTACACTAGCTCCAAGACAGTTGAACCGAATCTAATGAATCTTTACATGCTTATAGACGATAATTAGTACTACAACTTTTCTCATTTGCATAATGACCTATCTCGAGTAGATCAGGGGTCAAAGGTGAATAAGTGCATTTTTCGGGTGAAATTACCATTCTAGGCACTCTTGCTCCAACATGGATTAACCGATATGAATGAAAGTTCATAGGTACAGAGTACGCAATGGGTACTACAACTTTGCTTCAGGACATATTGACCTATCTCGGCTAAGTCATGGGTCAAAGGTCAATGAGTGCATTGTTCGGGCAAAATGACCATTCAAATCCCCCTTGCTCATACACGGGTAAACCGATTCGATTGCAATTTCGCAAGTACTTAGTACTCGATTAACTCAAATCAGGGGTCAAAGGTCATCGGATGCTCAGCGACCCATGGCCGCCTACCGGCTTGCGTATATATATATATATATATATATATATATATATATATATATATATATATATATATATATATATATATTGATATATATATTTATATATATATATATATATATATATATATATATATGTATATATATATATTGATATATATTGATATATATATATATATATATATATATATATATATATATATATATATATTGATATATATATATATTGATATATATATATATATATATATATATATATATATATATATATATATATATATATATATATATATATATATATATATATTGATATATATATATATATATATTGATATATATATATATTGATATATATATATATATATATATTGATATATATATATTGATATATATATATATATATATATATATATATATATATATATATATATATATATATATATATATATATATATATATATATACCCACAATCTTCTTAAACATATTACTCTGAAACTTCTGCTTTTTTCTTTACCATATACATTCATTATTTGCCTATATTTTCGGGTCATCGAAGAATGAGGAGAAAGAGGGAAAAAATATATATGGCAAAGTGCTGACAATGGGGTGACAGGTAGATATAACAAGCAAGCGAAACAACTAACAGGAAAAGAGGAGAGACAGCAGGTGAGAGAACACACGAACATGGAAGTATTCATAAAAGGGTTGGATTAGATAAAGTTAATGGGGGAAGAAACAATTCCACAAATGTTAAAAAGAGGAAAAAAAAAAAGAGTGGTCATTGTTTCTCGAAGATCACATGCACCCTGGATTATTTAGAGATGGTTGGAGGTCGAAGAAAACAAAGAGAGCCAGACCGAAAGAGAGGCATTAAAAAAAACAGAAACCACCACTGACCTGTCTTCAATGTGACAGCACCCGACCTTGTACTCAACTTCGTTGTGGGAAATGTCAACAATGTTTTAAGGGCTTTTTCATTCTCAACAGTGATTTGCATTCAGGAACAGAACTATTATGGTTACCCGTTTTGAAATTGCCACTCTTTTGTCTAAATACTGAAAATTGTGGTTAAAAGACAATTTGAATCACAAATTTCACACAAGCAATGGTTCCTCGGTGTGCCTGGTGAGCGGAAGAGAATCAGTGTAAACACATGGTGGGTGCGCAAAATGCCTCATTTAGCATTCATACATCATTTAAAAGGTCGTGTATTTGTTTCCTATGTCGAATAAAAGAAGAGGTAAAGTAAGGGTAAAATAAAGGAAGGAAGATGAGGAAGAAAAGGAAGGATGAGGGAAAGAGGAGGAAGAGTCCAAAGATGAAAGGAGGAAGAGGAGAGGAGGATGAAGGAATTTGGGGGGGGGGTGAAGGGAGAAGAAGAAAAGGAGTGGAAGGAAGATGAGGCAAGAGGAGATAGAAAAGGAAGAACAATAGGAGGAAGTAGGGGTAAGAGGAAGAAGACTAAGCAAAGAAGAAGAATTTTCAGGAAGAACTTTAGGATTTAATTTTTTTTGTCGACATAGTCAAAGCTCATGCAAGAGCAAGAACAATAAAGGGATCAGGGCACAACAGAACAAAAGGAACAGTCGAGAGAGGATGGGGAGGGAGAATATAGAGGAAGACTTGGACAAACAATGGAGGTGGGGAGGAATGAGGGGGAAAGGAAGGATGCATGGGGTAGACATGATAGAAACAGAAACAGAAGCAAACTCTCAGGAAGGAACAATTGGAAATTTGAAAGGCAGTGGCAGTGGGGTGGGGGGGGGGGGAGATCTCTGTCTCTGTCTGTTTCTTTTTATTAACGTGAATAAAAGATCATGGTTTGGATGGGGGATGATCTGAATTGGTGGTGAACAGCTGTGTTAAAGACTTGGAGGGAAGGGTGAGATTGAACAGAATGTGGAAATTGGTTCCACAGGCAAAAAAGTGGAACAAATGAATCTAGGTGATCAGTGATTTTTGATTTTTGGAGTTTCTCCAGAAGGGGGTTGATGGTGGACCATGCACGCCCTGTAGAAACCTGGGAATGGGGGGCAAAGTATGGAAAGAGCAGAAGGTCCAAGACCAGAAAGTAGGTGGTAGAAGACAGAGAGACAAACGATTTGTCTACGATGGGAAAGCAATAGGCCCAATTTCTGGTTGTAGTTTGGAAACCATTTAACTCTTAATCTTTCCTACTACAACACCCAAACTTAATCTTCCCATCTATTCCAGATTTTGTGGTTACCTCGAAGGTGCACTTTCTTTTTTTAACCAAGGGTATCACAAATGTTGACTACTGGAGCCTTGCAGTCATATCACATAGTCTTTTGTTTGCAAGTGCATATTTAGCCATATTCCGTGATTCCATTTCACAGGTTTTTAGTTGCTGGTACAATGATACATGTCCTGCACATATTAAGTTCTCTAATGAGAGCCTGACCACTGAGGATCAATTCCCAGAAACTTACAGTAGTAGCACAGTCGACTACCATTACATTGTGCTTCATTGTACTCCTCTACATAAGTGCAGTGAATCATTGGACTCAAGTTCACACATTCACAGCAAGTTCACAGAATGACAAATGAACAGATTGTGTTGGGTATCATTTTGAAGGGTTACTTTTTTGCCATGAAAATCGAATGATGAAGAAAAATTACACCAAATCGTTACATTGAGGGAGAATGGTCGATTGTAGGGAATGAGTTTTCTGCAATGAGATTATTGATTTGATCATGCATATTAGAAACCGTTTTTTTGTTTCATCTAAACTTTGATCTTAATGAGAACGAATGGAAAAGTGCTGTTACAATACAAGAAGCTTAGACTCAAAACAATCCTCCATCACATCATGCTGTGCCCCAGGTTTCCCCAAGATTCCATAGAGTTCCACAGGGTTCCACAGGGTGTTAGCCCCTCCCAACCCCCCTTTCTCCAAAAACTTTCTTATCTGTTCAAAGTTGTTTGAATTGCTATTATACAAATAAACAGTACAATACCAAGTGAAACAACCATCATTATTTTATTTCATGGACACCCAATAGGTCATCTATTACATATACACACCTCGGTGAATTGGAAAATTAAATTTAAAATGAGTAAAAAATAAAATAAAGGATAATAGGAAAGAGAGAAAAAAAGAGGGGTTTGGAGTGTGGGATTGGTGGGGAGAGAAGGGGAACAATGTTTGGAAGGAATAGGAATAAGTGGATGTGTCGTGAGGTGGGAGTAGGTGGGGGGGGGGGCGGTCAAAAATCCATAAAATCTGCATAAGTAATAAATAAATGGTGCCAACAGCTCTTTTGTCATTTCTACACCCTGGTTATAAAAAAAAAACCTTGAAGGACAGCACTTCTCCCACAAAACCAAACATTCCCATTGTTAACCTGTCCTGCTCACAACAGATGGGGTTTTGGAGGTGTGTGTGTGTGTGTGTGTGTGTGTGTGTGTGTGTGTGTGTGTGTGTGTGTGTGTGTGTGTGTGTGTGTGTGTGTGTGTGTGTGTGTGTGTGTGTGTGTGTGTGTGTGTGTGTGTGTGTGTGTGTGTGTGTGTGTGTGTGTGTGTGTCAGTTGCTGTTGTTCATTGCTATCTCCACACGTTGGTCGGTTTCAGGAGATGGAACTGCGACCTATCCGGTCTCAAGTATTGTGTGTGTCGTTGGTTGTTATCTCCATATTCGGGTTTCAGAAGGTGGAACGGAGTCCTTCCAGGTCTCAAAGTATCCACCTCCATTTCAGTAAGGGATCATGATTCATGGAACAATGTGTGAAGTTTTCTTGGTCTCACAGCTTTGTTCCGAGGGGTCTTTTGAGGATCGTCACTGAGCCCCAGATAGGTTCCAACTGTAGTTTGTTTATATTAATATTCTCAAAGTATCCACCAGCATAGTAATATTTTCAAAGCTTGTATTAATATTCTCAAAGTATCCAATAATAATAAATTTGTTTGTAGTCATCGTAATATGATTTTTAAGATCTATGTGAGGTTCTTTTTCATCATTCCCATTGCTCCAATGATCACTGGTACAATTTTGGCACTCTTCAGCTTCCAGGGTATTTTCATTTCATTTTTGTGGTCTTAGTATTTGATCATTTTTCTTGATTTGTGCATTGTTTAGGCCAAAATCCCTGGGTACAGACACCTCAATTAGCAGTGCCTTCTTTTATTTTTTTATACCTCAGTACTATATCCGATCGCAATGCTTTGTTTTCTATGTTCACGCTCGATGGGATCATTACATCATACGTGAGCGGAACTTCTTTGTTTTCAGTCATTGCTTTTGGTTCATATTTCCATGAGTTTTCTGGAATTGGGATATTGAGACTTTTGCCGATGTGCTGGTGGATTACTCCACATACCTTGTTGTGCCTTTCTGTGCACATCTGTTCTGACATGAGTTTTTTTTTACATCCCGATAGGAGGTGGCTCGTTCATACTTTGTTTCTACCTTGCAGAACTTACACTTGTCCGATTGACTCAGTCCCGCCATTTTCTTAAAGCCATTGGTGTCATGTCCTTGGCCTTGGGCATTTATAAAGATTCGTTCTCCATCCTAGTTGAGCTGACATCTTCTTAGCCATTCCAAAGAGCCTTCTTTGTCTATTCCCAATCTGTCCAACTCTACTTTTTATACCTTCCTGCTGTTTTGTGGTTTTCCCAGTTGTATATCAGTTGATATCTCGTTTTATATTTTTATTTTCTCTTTTTTGCAATTGTTGAGGCTGTATTTGTTGTTGTTTCAGTTTATTGTGTGACATCTTCCATTCACACCTGTCTTTGGAATTTTTTTGCTAGGTGGGTTTGGGTTACCTTCTCTTGTTGTCTTCATGTTTGCTTACAAATTGGATCTGGTCGTCTGTTGCACTTTTTATGTTTTCAGCCAATCCCACAGTTGTCATTCTTTGCACTTGGTTGAGCTCCATCAAGTCACGACCTCCTTCTTGTCTTGGTCGGTACATTTTTGGGATACATTGGTTTTTGTGAAACATTTTGGGGATAGTGAGGAGTTTCCTTGTTTTGATATTCAGTTTATTTATTTCTGATTGTGGCCAGTTTATTGTTCCACAGCTCTGCTGGAATATGGGTATTGTGAGTTGGTTAATAGCTTTGAATTTGTTCCTTGGAGAATGATATGTTTTCAGGATCAGCCTCGTTTTACAGAGGTATTCTTTGGTAATTGTTTTGCACATTTGTTTGTGACATATTTGGTGGCCCTATTCTACTCCGAGGTATTTTTATGATGCTTTGTTGTCTAGCTCCTGTATTGTTGTATTTGTGTCAATTTTATGTTGTCCATTTATGTTGGTCTATCTTGTATGAATGTGCACTTGGCACACTTATCAAGGCCAAATTCCATTTGAATGTCGTCAGAGTCCCATTTCACTAGTTTGAGTTGTTCTGCCAATTTTTCGTCGTTTGGTGCAGACTTTTAAATCATCCATGTAAAGTAGATGTCATCTTTTTGGCTCTTTGGCCATTCTCTTATTTGATGTTTGGATATATCCATGTCCTTGCTCATTAATGAGGTTGCTCAGTGGGTCCAGGAATAGGAAAAACATGAGGGGCAAAAGGCTGTCTCCCTGGAAGATCCCTCGACATGTCTTCACTCCTGGTATTTCGATCTTTTCGTCTGAATTCTATAATATTAATGTGGTATTCCAAAGCTCCATTGCTTTCTCTATCAGTTTGATTATTTTAGGATTGATCATGTACAATTGCATGCTTTTTATCATCCATGAAGTTGGGATTCTATCAAAACCTTTTTTGTTATCGGTTTGTGCTGTGGATAATTTGGTTCTTCTTCAGGCCCCCCAAACAAACGGACGCCAACGTTGTCAGATGGAATGAAAACCCATCATTCTTGTTATAAAAACAGCTAAAATTGATGAAAAAGCGGCCGAAAGTGAAACCAACACAGTAATTATGGTCGCAATAGCAAATATAACCGAAACCAACACGTTTATTCTACACGCAAGAACGGTCGTGACGACACACGAATGGTCAATCCCGAAATAGAAGGGTGGGGAATGGAAGCAACATCGGTTATTTCCGTCGCGAAACGGCGGAGACCGAAGCAAAAGCGATTAATTCCGGTTACCAGAACGTGGAAAACATGGCGGCTTGAAAAGTTCTTGAAGTTATGGTAAGTTAACTTTAACGTAGTCTACCTTGAATATATCATGTCTGTTAATGAAACCCCGTTTGTGGTACAGGATATTATACAAGCAGCGATAAGTGCGCCCTCTTGACTTAATGTGTGGCTGACATTTCGTTAAATTCGTGCCCCCGTGCTGCAGCGATCAGTGACGATTGATCGTTTATATTTGCAAGAGGTAAAATTTGATAGTAATAATAAATTGCAAATTCCAATAAAATAACAAAGTTAATATGAAGTAAACACTGTAAAAAGATCCCATACACGATCCTCTATGTTGAACTGGGCATACACAACTAGCGATCTTTTACTCGGGGGCTCGAAATACAGGCAAACCAAACATTATCATCACAACAAAATTCATTTTCATAAATTGTTAAAACTACATCAGGAACTACCCACGATATATTATCTATATTACATTTATGTTCGAGGCACAAGCACTAAAAATTTACATACCGTAATAGGTCGTTCTACTGCATCCACCATCTTGTTCGCACTACAGTAACCGGAATGAACCGCTTTTGTTTCGCTCTTGGACGTTTCGCGACGGAAATAACCAATCTTGCTTCCGTTCCCCACCAATCTATTTTGGGAGTGACCGTTCTTGTTTCCGTCACGACCGTTCTTGTGTGTGGAATAAACGTGTTGGTTTCCATTATATCTGCTATTGCGACCGTAATTACTGTGTTGGTTTCAATTTCGGCCACTTTTTCATCAATTTTAGCTGTTTTTGTAACAAGAATGACGGGTTTTCATTCCGTCTGACAACGTTGGCGTCCATTTGTTTGGGGGCCTGTTCTTGTATTGCAATTTTTGAGTATGGCCTTGTTTCGTAGTAGGTGGTCTATTGTTCCATAGCATCCTATTTTGTATTCCCATCTGTTCTGCCTCTAGGCCTCCTTCTTATGTTGGGTGATGGTATATTATTTCTGTGAGGATTCCCATCAGAAGTTTTACGTTGTTGGTAGACAGGTTGTTTGTTGGTCTATACTTATGAGGTAGTTGGGTGTCTTCAGATTTTAGGATCCCCATTGAGTACAGCCTTTTTGGCTGCTGGTTGCATTATTGGTTTGGGATGCGGCTATGCCGCTGATACAGTGCCCCTATTACCAGTACACACTGGTGCTCATTTTGCTGACCTCGGAAGGATCAAAGGCTGAGTCAACCCCCTGGTGTTAATTCAGCGGAAAACAGGACTCGAAATCAGGACCCTAGGATCCCAAGCCACCACCCTAACTACTAAGCCAACATCAGGCCTTCTGATGGTACCTTCTGTGAGTCACTCATCTAAGGTCTCCTCTTGGACAAGTTTGTTGAATGCTCGAGCATCGTAACTGTGGAGAGGATCTAGTTTCTTTAGCCAGGAGTTTGGAATTCTATCCATACCTGGGCTTTTAAAGTTTGGCATTTTTACTCTATGTTTCTTTATTTTTTCTTCGTTAAATATCACTAGAGGAATTTCCTGAAGATATTGCTTTTTTCTCTCCAAGTTTTGGATCCAATCCACCTCTTTGTTGTGTTATTTTGGGTCCTCAAAGATTCCTTCCCAGAAAATTTTCAAGTTTATCTTTCTTGGTTGAGATGTGGTTATGTTTTGCTTTTGTTTTCCTAGTTCACGATCTAATATTTTGAGGTTATTCTCAAGCATGCTGTGTTGTTTTATCCCGTTGTTGACTTTGTCAGTTTCTTTTCTTGTGTTGCGATCATCTCTATTTTGAGTTTACTTTCAGCAAGCATTACCTCTTGGTCCTTGTCCTCAGCTGTGTATATATATATATATATATATATATATATATATATATATATATATATATATATATATTTTTTTTTTGATTCTCTCATAGTTTTGGGCTTCAGTCTAAAGACTAAAGCCTAAAAGTCTAAAGTCTAAAAGTCTAAAAGTCTAAAGACTTCAGTCTAAAGAAGAACAGTCTAAAAGACACCTATAAACAGTCGTTTCTGATTTGACGTTCTCGAATGATGCGTCATCACCTCCCAATGGTATGAGTGGGAGGAGCCTGTTCAGTGTTCAGCTCTCTAATTGGAGGTTGAAGAGTCTGAGGTGGAGCCCCAAAGGCTGTTGCAGAAACCTTTTCATCAACATCTGTGATTGTGAGACGAGTTTGTGTTCCTCTTCTTCTTTGCACAAATAAGCAATTACTAGAAGTGACATTTATCTATTCCATGGACCCTATGCTATGTCGGCAAAAAGAGTTTGTCCACTTGCTTTACTTATTTGTTATTATTAGGGAGGAGGGAAATGTGAGGGGTAGATATAGACACTTGATTTGGGGGGCGAGATCATTCTAATCACGTGCTCACTGCTACCTCAGGTCAAGCTTTTGGGCTTTTGGGCCTCACTATCTGCCACAATCTTTCCTGGAAAAGCCATAATTCCAAGCTGGCCTCCAAAACCAGTTACCGACTGGGCATCCTTCGTCGTGCAAAGTCCTTCCTTGGCACACCTGAGTTCTTAAACACATTCAGTTTTCATCCACAACCTGGAGTACCGCTCTCCCATCTGGACTGGTGCTCCTGCCTCACACCTAGCTCGGCTTCACGCTGTGGAAACCAAGACTTTTCAGATCATTGGTATCTCCCGCGATGAAGCTGGGTCTTTGGGTCTTTCTTTCACCACAGGCAGGTCGGTGGTATTCTTGTCTGATATCGTCTTCTCTCCAGCCTCGAGCCCAACTCCTGCTCTGTCTTTGATCTGTCCTCCGCATATTTCCGCAAGGTGCTCAAGGTCCGCCAGCAACTCTGTTCTGAAACTGCCAAAATCAAGAATCACTGCTCACCTTCACTCTTTCATTCCTCTGTTTTTTTCCTGCCTCTGGAACAAACTCCCACGTTCTCTTCAATCACACTGTTCTCTCCAGGTCTTCAAACAGCTGTTCACCACCATCTCTTATCTCCCCCCACCCAAAAACAGGACATTTTCTCCCCACTTTAATCAACCCCAAACCCACCTCCTTCAAATTCCCTGCTTTCCTTCCTGAAAGTCCCTGTAGTGTCTATCTTGTTTACCCCGTGTATACACCCCATCCCTCTCCCTTCCGCAGATCTCCTAATGTCTCTGTTCCCACACTGTTTTGCTCTCCCTCTCCCACCCTTCTTATCTTCTCCTGCTCCCTTTGTTGTATGTTCTGTGTGTTAGCTCTTATACGAGTCTCGACGATGTGTACAAAATAAATAAAAACTTAAAAGGTCATTCCCCTTTCATACTCGTGATCTCTTCGACCTCAAATTACCCCATTCCCAAGCACTCATTCAGATTTTGTGCAGTTTGTTCACTATGTGTCCTTCCTCACCCCTCGACCCCCTCCCCAACCCCACCCTTCAACTCACTGTCACTCTCCCTTCTATTCTACTGTTGGTGTTTCCCACTTTTTATTTTGTTCCCTCCATTCTGTGCTTGCTCTTCCACAAGCCTCGATCATGTAAAAAAAAAATTATTTTAATTATTATTTACAGGAAATACATCACATTTTACAGGAAATACATCATATTTACAGGAAATACATACAGGAAATACAGGAAAAATTATTTATTTATTATTTACAGGAAATACATCACACTTATTCTAACATGCACTATTAAATATTTCCCCCCCCCTTTTTTTTTGTTTTTTTTCAAGATCTAAGGCTCGTACTGGATATGCCACCAACACATCTAACACATGAACGTACAGACAAATACACGAGACGCAACACAGGACTTTTAGATGAGAGAAACAGTGACTGAGCTTGGGAGAAATACCATCACTTTCCAGGGCACTTGGTACCAGTGATACCACAAAGATAGCACCGTCTTTCTCACTCTCCTCAGTGGGGCATATCCAAAGGAGGAATTCCCTCTGATCCATGAATGATGCCTACCTTCTCCAATCTATTCCGTATTTTACCCCTGAGTCCAGATCCATAACAATTTTTTTTTTACATTACTTACAAGGACGCGAGTACACAATGGACACAGTATATGGATTATGAACCTGGAATACCAGCTTCAAGAGCCGTTTGCTCAGAAATGCAAAATAGGCCAATCGAATGTTTGATCCCGTGCGTGCACCATTTGCTTTTTCGTCTGACACACCAAAAATGAAAGCACACACCATTTTCACAGTCACAGTATCCCATAAAATGCAAGAATTATCAAGGCCAACACTTAAAGAAACATCCTCCTTTAGTCATAATTGAAGTGTTAAACCTTGCAGGTTCACAATAACAGTCTATTGTACATGAATTTCCATCTGTGCCAAGAACGTTTAAATGTTACAATATTCGTTTACAATGTTTCATAAAATTCCTTTTAACTATCACTTTAGATTTTATGACCACGTAGTTTTTTGGCTTGGATTGGTGAAAATGTCGGGAATGGCGATTCGATTATCAAAACAAACGAAGACAACAGCACATGGAGCATCCTTCATTCCGACGTGGCCAAGGCAGACATTTGCCAAAGTATGGATTCGAATATTTCTTACAAGACATATTCCTCGTGGAAAGACTATCAAGGATGTAAAATATCAAAGGTAAATACGTTTATTCTTTGGTCCATGATGTCTTGTGCTCATCTCTCATGGAAGAGCAAAGTGACAGAGTCTGGCTGACAGTGGGACACACTGGCAACACACACTGACAGTGGGACAACACCTCTGTACAACAAGGGAATGAACGAACAGGTGGAAGCAGAAGAAATAAGAAAACCCAGCAACCTGAAAATAGATGGGGAGAGGTAGGGGAGGTTTAATGAGGAGAGAAAATATCACAGGTAGGAATGGAGGATGACCTCTGGATTTTGGGGTTGAGGTGAACAGAGCCTGGTTTTTGTGCATCAATCTTTTAAAAGTTGGAACTTTGCTATATTTTTCACAAACTTCTAGCAGTGGCCCAAGTAAATTCTCAGAATAGACCTGTTGGTGTACTAATGTCTCAGCTGGATCGAGTCAAAAACATTTTCAATGCAATTGCGAAAGTTTGATTCCAGTTAATTGCAAAAAGTGCAACAAAATGTTCTTCTACCCTCACTTCCTTTAAGAAAAGACACTGCTGGTGTATTTTCGTAAATGAACTAAGAGACAAAGGATATTATTTGGCTTTAAAGGACCTACGTAAGTAATTGCTTGGAGTTACCAACTACCAATACACTTACAGTTTGCCCTTTCTTCATTTCCAGATTCCCCTACAGTGTCTTCATGGAACAGGATTTAGAAAACAATAGCCTACAATTGCTAGGAAAGGAACCAAGCCTGCTGAGCTTACTCAACACCCGATGAAAGCTTACCCAGGCTGAAGCAAACGAGAATTGAATGTTTCACTGGGGTTCAACAATATCACAGAGCATATATAATGTCAACAAGGAAGAATTTCACCTTTCATGAGAATGATAGTGAAAAGGAACAAATGTGAACAAACGACACTACCATATCAGGTCGCCGCCATTGCAACCTGCAGTCTTTCTACCACCATTAACACCACCCAGCCTGGGGTTGGCTTAACGGTTAAGGTGGATGCCTTAAGATCTTTGGGTCTTGAATTCAAGCCCCTGTCGGCCCGTTGACTTAACACCAGGTGGGTTGATCCTTCCAAGCTCGGTGAAATAAGTACCAGCTTACTGGGAACAGGGGGCACTACATCAGCGGCACAGCCACAACCCCAGAAAATGATGCAGACAAGCAGCCACAGGCTGCATACGAATAAATGAAAATAACCCTACCTAACCTAACCTCACCCAACCTTCGTTTTGCAGATTACTGCATTTGTTGCCTTTTTACCCTCATTCACATTGCTCTTTTATGAGCTTTGATCTTGTATAAAAATGTAGTAAGAATTAGTTGTCCAAAAATACTAAAATACTCAAGTAAAATCTTTCTTGTCAATGTCGTGAAGTCATTCTATAATTATCATCACTTGATTACATGAACAATCTTTAAAATGTTCCATTAAGATTATTCCATTGGGTGTCAAACAATGGACACAATTTGTAATTAAACCTCAGATTCACTTTGCTATTTGCTATTCACCGATAGAAAATAATTTTAAGATTTTTAACCTGGTGTTGGCTTAGTGATTAGGGTGGTGGTTTGGGATCCTAGGGTCCTGAGTTCAAACCCCATTGGCTCTTGAATTACCACCAGGGGGTTGACTCAGCCTGCCATTCAGACTTTCTGAGGTCGGTAAAACGAGTACCAGTGTAGCAGCCAAAAGGTTACACATGAAGGGAAGGGGTATTGATGGATATATTAAATCTGGCTGTGGTGTGGTGCAGGCATGACGGGCTGAATGGCCTCCTCCTGTGCATAATTTCCTTATAATTCCTTGCAATCTTTTCTGGCATCAATAGGATAAGATTCAGCCAAAAGTATGTGTATATTGTTGTGGGGCTGGGTGTTGGCGGCGAGCACGACCGCAAGGTGGAGCAGTAGAGTCAGCTCCACCGAACACCCGGAATCTAGATCGTGCTTCTCGGAGAACTCCAAAAGGCATGGGTCCCTTACAGGACAGTGAATCGCCAATTATAATTCGGCCACGTGGAATAGGGTTAATTGCCAACTTCAATATACCTTAGTATCCACGTGGCAAAGATACCGGGGATTCACACCCTCGGCAGGCTTCGAGCGGAACGAGCCATTATCGTGCTCGAACCGCGTGTAACCCGAGAGGATGGTTACCAAGACCCATCGGACCAAATGCACAATTTGCCACTTCCCAATTTCCCAACACACACCGTGCTAAGCCAATGAAAGAAGCACAGAAACGAGCTGATACATTCAACAATAGGGGTATTTATTTTACAATGGGGGGAAGGGAACACACAAAGAGCAGAGTTATCATGACTATAGGAAATGCAAATAATGTACAACAAAAGCACTTAACAATTCTACTTGGACAAGACAGGCCCGCACACTGACACGCACACCCAAAATAAATGGACCTCAATGGTCTTTATTCGGCCCTTCGGCTCGAGGGGGAAGGCGAGCTGAGGGTCAAAGTCTGGTTGGTACCTCTCCGCCTCATGCGGTCTTCACCGACCCGCGCTTGTGGAGCTCGGATTCCATGGAAGGAAACGGGATCCTCAGCTCGCTCGCTCTCACACAACGAGACTCGAACCCACGCCTCCAGAATCCAAGGAGTGACTTGGCCAGCCGCGAACACCGATCGGCGACCCGAGCACCATGAACACAAACACCAACCAGTACGAACGCCAACTCCGACCAGCATGATCATCGACCAGGAGCCACGAACTCAACCAGCAGGAACCAACCAACTTCTCTCTCTCACGAGCAGCTCGCGACCTTTTTTATCCCTCCCCCTCACGGGGGGTGGGGGGGTGGAGCGTCTGCTCTGAGGTAACTCGCCTCCTGATTTGACGGTTGCATCACACGATTCGCTGGCCATCCCTCATTGGACAGGCCCACGGTAGGTGGGGCAATTCCCACCCTTCTGAGTGGAGTCCCGATTGGAGGCGTTTGTAGCTCCGCCTACTTCCTCACCTCCGGCCACGTGTGTAATGGCGATGGTGCTGAGTGGGAGATGGGGCAGGTGAGACGCCCACGCCTTGCCGATTGGCCAGAGGGACACCATGCCATGTTAAACTCCGCCCATGCACGTGCTCGCCAGCGAGTGCGCGAAGAATGCTGTGAGCAGAGTGTTGTTTTTGTGAAAGCGAAGATGGGCGTTGTTGTAAGTGATGTAAAAATCCTAACTATCAAAATAACTCTGCAGCGCACGAACATTTAATTCCCATTAGACGAGGGACGGGACCCTAACTAGAAACACGTACTTACCGATACAACTGATCTATAGACCCTGGCTGTTGTGTGCACATGGCTGCCAGATTCGTAACAATATAACATAAAGTATGTACAGTGCTGATAGTCTACACCCCCTTTCAAATGTTTCACCTTTTGTTCCCTTATAGCCTTGAATTAAATCGCATTAAATCAGACTTTTTCCACCTTTATTTGCACATCATAACCCACAACTTCCAAGTGAATATCAAATTCTACAAATTTCATAAAATTATTTAAAAATACAAAACTAGAATATTGTGGTTGGATAGGCGTCCACCCCCCCCCTCCCCCTTTATAATAGCAATTGCAAATTAGCTCTGGTGTAACCAATCACCTTCAAAATCACACCAAGTTAATTGGCCTCCACCTGTGTTAAATTGTCGTGATTCTGATTATTTCAGAATACTGTATAATCAATTGTTCTTGTAGGTTTCCTCTACTGGGTATTGCATTTCACAAGAAAGACTCAACCATGAGCACCAAGGAGCTTTCAAAAGACCTCTGGGAACGCAACACACCACCCAAAGAACACCATCCCTACAGTGAAGCATAGTGGTGGCAGCATCATGGTCTGGGGATGTTTCTCACCAGCAGGGACTGGGTCACTTGTCAGACTAAAAGGGAAAATGGATGAAGCAAAATACAGAAAATTCCGAGAGGAAAACCTGCTGCCCTTTGCAAGAATGCTGAAATTGGGATGCAAGTTCACCTTCCAGCATGACAACAACCCAAAGCACACAGCCAAAGCTGCACTGGAGTGGCTCAGAAACAAAAAATATAAATGTCCTTGAGTGGCCCAGTCAGAGCCCCGACCTAAATCCAATCGAAAATCTGTGGCATTACTTGAAGATTGCTGTCCATCACTGCTCCCCATGCAACTTGACTGAGCTTGAACAGTTTTGTACAAAAGAAAGGGCGAATATTGCCCAATCAAGGTGTGAAAAGTTGGTAGAGACTGATGCCAACAGACTCAGCTGTAATTGCTATCAAAGGTCCTTCCACCAAGTATTAACTCGGGGGGGGGGGCGGAGGAGGTGGACACTTATCCAACCAAAATATTCCAGTTTTGTATTTTCAATTCATTTTCTGATATTTGTAGAATTTGTTTCTCACTTGGAAGTTGTGGGTTACGATGTGTAAATAAAAGTGTAAAAAAAAAAATCTGATTTATTGCACTTAAATTCCAGGCTCCAAGGCAACAAAAGGTGAAAAATTTGAAAGGGTGTGTGGACTTTCTGTAGGCACTGTATATCCCCCTGATGGACCATGTGTTATCGAGCATTGGTTCTGCCGAAGCAGTTTCTTGGCCTTGGGTCATGTTGGGCAGGGGCAGTTTGCCATCCCTCTCCCTGCAGTCGTTTGGGTAGGAATTTATAATTTATTCAGGGTGCTGGCAATGGCTTGTACACTTTTCGCCAAGGACACCGTGGGATCTTTAACATTCACCAACTAATGCTTAAAGATGGGACACCAGTTTAGCATTCATCCAACGGACGGCACACACGTTAATGAATCACCTTGCTTGTGAAACACCAGGATGACCATTTTTAGCTGGGTCAGAATTTGAACCCAGGCTAGAGAGCTTAGATGAGAATATGCATACCTCAAGGGGTCTAGGCCAACCTATCAGCTTTATAATATCTTTTTCTAACCACTCACTCACTCAGTCATCCACTGATAAAAATGTTTAGTACTTTATAGGTAAGCCAAAAAGTTGAAATTTTACATAGCAGGGTAACTCCAAGCCAGTATACCAGAAAATATCACAAACCCATTGGAAACTGTCCATAAACGAAAATATCTGTATATAAAAGGCGGTCAGTGCAGCCTCACTCTTCACCGTGGGTCATGTGAAGTGATCTTGCACAGGCACCATCGCTCCCTGAGGGAGCTGGTCTTTCACAGTTTTATGGTGGTATGATTAGAGAGGTGCCTCTGGGGCTGTGCCATTTCCGTAAATGGCAGAAGAAAATCGTAAACATTTATCGTTCACAGATGATGTACAGTTGCAAGTGTTACAGTGCATATTTTAAAGTACTGTATTGCATGTTTACATTTGAAATCTGATAGAAAGGGATTTCACAAATCTCACATAAATTGTTGACCTTTGGCCTATGCTGACCTTTTGGTCAATGTTGACCTCAAAAATAATTCGCTAGTTGAATTCAGTGACCTGAAATATAAATCCTCTTCAAATTTAGTCAATCAGATGAAAATTGACAATTTTAGAAATTCGGCCTATGTTGACCTTTTGGCCATTGTGGACCTCGAAAATAATTGGCTGGTTGAATTCATTGACCTGAAATATAAATTCTCTTCAAATTTCAAGTCAATCGGATGGAAATTGAGGATTTTAAAAATACCACCTTGGTCATTGACCTTGGGCCTATGTTGACCTTTTGGTCAATGTTAACTGAAAGAATAACTGGCTAGTTTAATTCAGTGACCGGAAATATAAATCCTCTTCAAATATCAAGTGAATCGGATGAAAATTGAGGATTTTAGAAATACCTCCTTAATTGCTGACCTTTGGCCTATGTTGACCTTTTGACCTCAAAAACAGTAGGCTTCTTCCTTATGACAAACTCTACCATGTGGTGAAGTTTCGGGAAAATGGGTTTAAAATTGTGACCTGTAGGTGACAAACAGACAAACAGATAGACATAATAACAAAATCGACTCACCAATATACTTGAAAAATCTTCGATTTTGCAAGTAACGAACAGTCAGGGATGAAAACATAACCTCCATCCTCCTTCGGTGGCGGAGGTAATAACCTGTACACACCATGGCAACACCCGCAACATTGTCAATGAAGAAGTCCTGAAATAAATACATCAGGCAAATGCTACAGAGCTTTTTTCCATACATATACATGTATTTATGAGTTAAACCTACCTAAAAAACAATATTCTGGATGCTTTACAGAAGCCTAAATAACCCAACATAGATTCATACATACATACTGTAAACACCTTTATGTACAGGTGAATATAGAGTAGAGCATAGATGGTTTAACATTAATTGCAGTAGTTACATTTTCTTCATTTGGATTTAGGCATGAATGCTTTTTTTTCTCATTGAAATCATTATTCCATATGATGGCACTGCTGTGTTCATTTGTCTTTACAGATATATTGCTTTGTAAACCTCAGGAAACTCCTTTCTTGCATGCTCATTCAGTGAGCAACAGTGTCCTTATGATTTATGAAAACAATGTTTTCAAAGCATTGCATTTTATTTTTCTCTGTCCACAACATGCAAGCAAAGAAGCCAATATTCCACTAGCATATTCAAACACTGTCTCCCACAGCACAAACTCCTGTTCGTCGTGAGACAATGAGTTCAAAACCAAAACAAACCAGGCACAACAAATCCCGCCCATTTAAGGCATCAAGTTATTTTGGGGATCAAATTTAAATTTGATACATCCTTAACCTGAATGTTGATTATCAGGAATAGTATAAGGAATATTTTAGTCTTAGTTTGAAGTCAATTAAACCATTTTTGACGAAGTTATGCGCGAAAAACGATTTTGATCTTTTCGTAACCTTGACCTTGACCTTTTACCCAATTGGACCGAAAAGTTAATGGGGTCGTCCAAGGTTCATTGCCCACCTGTGGATTAAATTTGATAGTGTTTGCTAAAGCCGTTTTGCCATAAAATTGCAAACAGTCAAAAAAACAAACAGACAAACAAACCGGACGATTACAATATCCTGCTCCCTCCCTCCGTGGGGCGGGATAACTAGAACAAGAAATCATAGATGGCAGACCTTCGCCAGGATTGTTTTGTGTGACGTTTGTGTGGTTTTATTGTCCATATTTAATAGACGTACTCACATTCTCATTGTACATACTTTATAGACGTACCCACATTGTAAATGTTTATACTTTATACACGTACCCACATTCTAATTATACATACTTTATACACGTACCCACATTCTAATTATACATGTACTCACATTCTAAATGTACATATTTCATAAATGTACTCACATTCTAATTATTCATACTTCATACATGTACTCACATTCTAAATGTACATACCTTATACACGTACTCACATTCTAATTATACATACTTTATACACGTACCCACATTCTAAATGTACATACTTTATACACGTACCCACATTCTAATTATACATCCTTTATACACATACTCACATTCTAAATGTACATACCTTATACATGTACTCACATTATAATTGTACATACTATATACACCTACCCACATTCCAATTGCACATACTCATTCTAATTATACATACTTTATACACAAACTCACATTCTAAATGTACATACTTTATCCATGTTCCCACATTATAATTGTACATACTTTATTCACCTCCCCACATTCCAATTGCACATAATTTATTGACATACTCACATTCTAATTATACATACTTTATACACATACTCACATTCTAATTGCACATACTTTATACACATACTCACATTCTATTTGTACATACCTTATCGACGTACTTCATACATGTACCCACATTATAATTGTGCATACTTTATACATGTACCCACATTCTAATTGTACATACTTTATTCACAGACTCACATATTAATTCGACACACTTTGTACACGTACTCACATTCTAATTGTACATACTTCATACATGTACCCACATTATAATTGTATATACTTTATACATACCTTATTCACAGACTCACATTCTAATTGGACACACTTTGTACACGTACTCACATTCTAATTGTAGATACTTTATTCATGTACTTTCATTCGAATTGTATACACTTTATACACGTACTCACATTCTATTTGTACATACTTTATCGACGTACTCACATTCTAATTGTACATACTTCATACATGTACCCACATTATAATTGTACATACTTTAGACACGTACCCACATTCTAATTGTACATACTTTATGGACATACTCACATTCTAATTGTACATACTTTATACACGTACCCACATTTTAATTGTACATACTTTATGGACATACTCACATTCTAATTGTACATACTTTACACATGTACTTACATTCTAATTGTATACACTTTATACACGTACTCACATTCTATTTGCACATAGTTTATCGACGTACTCACATTGTAATTGTACATACTTCATACATGTACCCACATTATAATTGTACATACTTTATACATGTACCCACATTATAATTGTACATACTTTATACACGTACCCACATTCTAATTTTACATACCTTATTCACAGACTCACATTGTAATTGTACCGACTTTATAAACACTCACATTCTAATTGTACATGCTTTATACATGTACCCACATTCATGGGCGTCCGCAGAAAAAAATGCAGGGGGGGGGGGCAATGTCATCCTGAGATCGCCGTGTGAAGTATGAAGACATCTTTTTGCTAAGATTACTGTAAATAACAGAACAAAATGTTAACAATTCTTCAGGTAGAAAACACACGATTGATCGAATGTCATGATATTTGGCGTGGAAGATAGTGTTTTTTCGTTCATTCCTTCTGTGTTGCGGCTATTTATTTTATTTCAGTAACAAAACATGCTAATTTTCTACGTTGGATTTTATACAAAATAATCAAACTAAATGCTCTTGATTTGATTGTTATAGAGTCTGGGGAAGACCAGTGTATTAAATTTGTATTGTTATGTTAACCTCATTTTTCTTATTTTTCAGGAATGTGAAATGGATATCAGGAGGTTCTTTTAAAAACGTAAGTCTGATGACTCTGAAAACAATCAAGACACCCCGGGTACATCGGAGATGCATGTTGAACCAGCAGAGCAGCGCAGAGGGGGACATCACGAGCAGTTACTCGCAGCAACCAATCAGATGCCACCCCAAACACCACTTGCGAAAGTGGCCAATTACTTGCCTCATCATCTGGACATTGGATCATACGTCAAAACCACAGAACATTTGACCAATAATCGAAGATATGACCTCCTGATGAACACATACATCCCACCAACTGATTACAGCTATCAGAACGATTCACAGGGCTCCCGCTGTTTCCGCCACACGTGGATAAACCAATATTCTCCATGGCTGGCCTACTCAAGTCACTTGAAAGGTGCTCTGTGCAAATACTGTGTGCTGTTCCCTCAACCAGTGCACCGAGGTCTAATGGGTGTGTTCATCATGACTCCTTTTGTTAAATACAAAGACTTCAATGAGTACGCGAGGAAGCACATGCTTTCCTCCTGGCACAAAGGTGCACTGCAAGATGCCAACAATTTCCTCACCACCGTGCAAAGGCCAGAGTTGACCATCGTGAGCCAGATGGACCAAGCAGTCAACAAAGCAGTCACTCAAAACCGAGAGAAACTGTTCCCCATACTATCCAGCATTCTGTTCTGCTGCAGCCATGACATTGCATTGAGGGGGAAGGAGGGTACATCGGGGAACCTCTGTGACCTACTGCGATTCAGGATAGAAGCAGGGGACATGGTCCTGAAGGATCACATGGAGGGCACAAGCAAAAATGCGAGATACACATCAGTTTGTGTACAGAACGAGCTGATAGTTCTCTCCGAAGAAGTAGTAAGAAACAATATTGTGAAAGCTGCAAATGAATCAAATGGATTCTCTATCATTGCAGATGAAACTGCTGACATATCAGGCACCGAGCAACTGTCCATTGGAGTATGATTTGTTGCACTGCAGGAACAACGGAATGACTCAGCCACCATACGTGAGGAATTCCTTGGATTCATTCCACTGGAGAGGGTGGACGCTGCAACAATTGCAGATACAATCATCGACCAAGCAAAAAATTTGGTCTTAACCTCGACAAGCTCCATGGCCAAGGCAGGAAAAGACAATGGTGTACAGGCCCGTATCAGGAACACCTATCCCAAAGCTGTTTTTGTGCACTGCTCTTCACATTGACTGAATTTGGTGGTTCATGATCTGAATTCTGTCGCAGATGTGAGGAATACGACTGGAACTGTGAAATCTATCATTAAATTCTTCCGTGACAGTCCCAAGCGCAGGAGACTGGTTCCAAATCTACCTTTGTTGTGTGAAACCAGATGGAGCACAAAGTACAAAAGCATCCGCATCTTTTCAGAGGACTTTTGTGATATCTATGCACAACTGGAGCAACTGGAGGCAAACCAGCATGAGTCACAGAGTACGCATCAGATGGCGTATCAGCTGAGGTGTGCTGCAGGAACCACAGTGTTCCTCATCTGTCTGAAGATCATTGCGAAGTACTCAGCGATGTTGGAACCAGTGACCCAACAGCTGCAGGCAGTCGACATGGACATGATGGGAGTCCGAGATCACATCGACCTGTTGATGAAGGCTTTCCAAGCTCACCAAGATGGTACAGACCGTGGTTCTCAGAAGATGTCATCCCTGAGGTGAAAACCTTGGCAGAAGAACTTGGCATAGACTTGACTATGCCTCGGCGATGCGCACGCCAGGTCCACCGGCCGAATGTAGGAAGCTCCATTGAAGAGTACTATCGCCACACCATCTATGTCCCGTACATGGATTCCTTGATCCCGTCTCTGGAAAGTCACTTTGGTGAAAGTAACACCCCATATTTTCACATTTTCGCACTACATCCGAGAGAAATGCAGCAAACAGAAAGAGATGAATTCAAACACATCGTTTCATCTGTCAAGGAAATGTATGGCATTGACAACCTTGTAGAAGAAGCTCTTGCATGGTATGACGTGCAGAAGCATAAGCCACTGGATGACAACTCTCTGGGTATGATCGAGCTGGTGAAGCAGACCACTCTTTTCCCTGCTGTGTGCAAGGCTATCCTCATCACACTGACTCTGCCTGCA
The DNA here is from genome assembly GCF_056783735.1 of Eptatretus burgeri. Classification (NCBI taxonomy): domain Eukaryota; kingdom Metazoa; phylum Chordata; class Myxini; order Myxiniformes; family Myxinidae; genus Eptatretus; species Eptatretus burgeri. Next base: position 16,368,122 of record NC_140967.1, read on the forward strand.
ACATCATGTACAGTGGAAAGGTCCTTCAGCACACTGCGCAGGGTGAAGACCTGGTTAAGATCAACGATGAGTGATAAACGTCTGTCCGGCCTCTGCATGCTAAGTGTCCATCGCGACAAAGTGAACAGCCAGAAGACTGAGCTCATGAACAGGGTCATTGACAATTTCGGAAGAGATCCCCGACGGCTCCAATTCCTGTTCCAAGAGTAGTAACCTGCTCTAACTGAATGAACTGTTGAGAAATGTTTATGTTATTTTATTCATTTTGTATTTTCCATGTAATTTTTTCAAATTTTTGATTTTCCAGGGGGGGGTAGGCAAATGCCCCCCCCCGTTGCCGACGCCCATGCCCACATTATAATTGTACATACTTTATGGACATACTCACATTCTAATTGTACATACCTTATTCACAGACTCACATTCTAATTGTAAATACTTTATACATGTACTCACATTCTCATTGTACATACTTTATACACACTCACATTCTAATTGTACATATTTTATACACATACCCACATTCGAATTGTACATACTTTATACATGTACCCGCATTCTAATTGTACATACTTTATACACATACATTCGAATTGTACGTACTTTATGGACATACATTCTAATTATACATACTTTATACATGGACTCACATTCTAATTGTACATACTTTATAGACGTACTCACATTCAAATTGTACATACTTTATAGACATACTTTCATTCTAATAGTACATACTTTATACACGTACTCACATTCTAATTGTACACACTTTATACACATACTCACATTCTAATTGTACATACTTTATACATGGGCTCACATTCTACTTGTACCTACTTTATACACGTACTCACATTCTAATTGTACATACTTTATAGACACACATTCTAATTATACATATTTTATATGGTAGAGTGCATACCTCTGCCAGGCTGAACAGTTTCCATTTTGTATTCCACCGATAGGCCAAATCTTGATCAGAACCTGAAACAAAATCTAATCAACTTGTTCTTGTCACATAACCAACTCATCCACCAAGTTTTGGCATAATCTGTCAACAGCTCTTTGAAATATCATGACATATATATATATATATATATATATATATATATATATATATATATATATATATATATATATATATATATATATATATATATATATATATATATATATATATATATATATAGTATATTCTCTCAATGGTGAAGAATCACCTAAAAATATTTTTTAAATCTCATATCCAGATCTGGACCTTCACCAAAATCGAATCAATTATTTTGGCCTTGTCTCACACCCAACCAGACCACCAAGTTTCGTCCGTATCTGTTCATAGCCTTTTGATATGTCCTTCTCACAGACAGAGAAACAGACACCGGTGACAACAGAACCTCTGTCCATGTAAGGTGATGTAGATAATTATATTAATGACTCATGACATGTATAAGTTTAGTTAAAGCGATATGAGAAATATTATTTTGAATAATTGAACGAAATAAAGATAACACTAAAGGACTGCAATAACCATCACCTCCGCAATCATCGGATTAGAAATGGTGGAATTTAGGGACTTGCCCTTTCGTTGCCTTTCAAACCAAGCGTGAAACAGACAAACTCGGAGTGCAGCCACGTGCTTTCCGGCGGCAAGCTGATTTACTCAGGTTCACAACTGTTGCTTAATTAGGACTATGTAACAATGCTACCCTTGCGTGCAGTTTTTCTCTGCTGTGCTGCTGCAGTCCTGTTCCACTCCAGGACACAAGAAACTGCAAAGATCACCCACAAAGCATTTCGATGGGACATCGCTTAATTGAAAAAGTCACAACAATGGCCAGGTTTTTCCGACTAACACTTTCTCTTTGTGGATGTGGAATAAATAAATGCATCTGCTCAGGACTGAACATGAAATGCCTTATTTCCCTAATGGTGGTGAGCAATGCTCTTGACCAGTTATTTCAACACACAAGTGAGTTTCTTTCATATCTCCAAAAAGAAACCAGAGAATGGAAGCATCCATTGCACGTGTAAAGATTCCAGTTCAGAAGTAAAAAGTGAATGCAATACATTACTAGAACGCCACTCGGTAGAGCGCATACCTTCACCAGGCTGAACAGTTTACGTTTTGCATCTCACTCATCGGCCAGATCTGTATCTGGACCTGAACCAAAATCGAATCGACTTGTTCCCGTCACCCCACACATCCACCAAGTTTTGTCACATCCCATCCTAAACCTTTTGAAATAGCTTGCTATATAATGTTTTAGGCTCTATCCATTTCCCAATTATGAAGAATCACTTTAAAAAATTAAAAAATTCTTGTATCCCCATCCAGATTCTGATCTTCACAAAAATCCAATCAATTCATCCTTGTCACACACCCAACCTGACGACCAAGTTTTGTCTGAATTCGCCCATACCTTTTGAGATATCATGCTCACAGACAGACAGACAAACGGGTGAAAACACATCCTCCGTCCACCTTCGGTGGTGGAGGTAAATATGAAACACTTGCAATTATTATACAGAATTCTTGATAACAATTTAAACCAATTCCTATACTTTTATGCCAAGCCTGCAAATTTTTGACAAACCCGTAGTACTGAGAGTTTGGCATCAGTCTGATTTTACTTACCAATGCAATTTGACGATTTATATATTTTTTGACAAGAGTGGCAGTAAAGTTCCAGGACGATTCAATTATAGCACAAACCATTGGGATAATATATGAACAATAGTTCAAAAGCACCAACTTTACTTATTTTTCAATGCACAGGTATGTATAATTAGGAAAAAAATATTTATTGACTTCATATAATCATTTTCAACTGTAAAATAACAAAAGTTGCCATGCCTTGGACTATTCGAGTATCTTGCTCATAAAACACTGAACATTTCATATTGTGTACCTTGTTGTGGTCCCAGAGATCTGAGAAATTATTTTCCACAAACGCTGGAGGTCAAAATCACCTTCTCTGTGATTCAATCACAAGGGTGAGCTAAGCAAAGAACCCAATTGCAATTGTGGCCGAAAAAATATTTTGTATTAGACGAGAGGGAGAGAGACAGAGACAGAGACAGAGACATATATATATATATATATATATATATATATATATATATATATATATATATATATATATATATATATATATACATACAAATAAATAAAACAGATCCAAAAAGATCTCCAGTGTTAATTCGGTTTTTAAGGATCCATATTTGATTCACTCCTCATATTTCAAACCCTAATACTTATCATCGTAATGGATTTCTCCAATCATCAGATGTTCCATAAAAGTTTCGATCAGAACAAGAAGCAAGACCACAACAACGCAAATTGACCAGCATTGACAATGATGAATCACCGCAATGTGAATCCGGCTTAAGAAAGGTTTAGGTGGTTCTTCCTCGAGGCTTACATCGGAAGCTCGCTGAAACACAGAGAGTAGAAGCTTGGCATTAATCTTTTTTGGAACATGAAGGGAATAAATTGCTGCAGAGAGCTTGGCATCAGTCTGATCTTACTACCCGATACAATTTGACAATTTATATATTTATTTAATAGGAGGAGTTATTTAACATAAACTAGAAAGAGCAATCAGAGATTGCAGACCCTCACCAGAACTTGTTAGAACTGCCACTTAATAATTGCTGGCAGTGATGATTGGAAACAAAGACGTCCCGCATTGATTGGACACCTGACCGTGAAACATGACGTTTGTCATGATTTTTCAATTGAAATTAGAATGGGATTAAAATAAATTACATTCAAATCAAATGGAAGACCAAATAGGTGCAGTCCCGCATTGGAGTCATCAGAAGGAACCCAAACAAGCGAAAAGCAAAGATTACGTCATCAGAAGGAACCCAAACAAGCGAAAAGCAAAGATTACATCATCAGGAGGAACATGGATAGTGTTCGCATTTCAGCTGCTACTCTACCATCAAGCCGACCCAGGAACAGCCAAGTGGGCCTTAATCAAAAAAAAGAAAAAGAACCCAGATCAAAAAATGAAATTATTCTGCCTGCCAGACCATGTGTCTGATCAAGTTGAAATTTAAAACCTTTATTCCCCATCACTACTAATTACAAAGTTTCATGTTGATTGATTAAGTGGTGCCAGAGAAAACATTATTTAATATTTTCCTTCAATCCAACATGGCTGCCAATGCATGTAACCTATCAATTAGTCCTCAACAAAATTGTATACACAAGGCGTGAGGAGCATTTGTGTGAAGTTTCCCCTCAATCTGTACAACAGTTCTGGAGAAGATTTTTAGAGGTTTAAGAGTAAATCCAATATGGCTGCCAAACCATGTGACCTATGACATCATATGTGTGAACCTTTTGTTCCTCATGGATCGTCAGTCATACTTGTAAAGTTTCACCTCAATCTGTTCAGCCACTTCAGAGAAGAAGATTTTTGAAGGTTTCTTTTTTTAACAATATGGCTGCCGAATCACGTGACTGATGACGCCATTAGTTTTTTTTTTTCTGTGGATCATTTTATCCCTTGATAACTCAAAATTTTTCATACTGATCAGATGTAGCGTTCTACATATGCAATTATGATATCACAATGAAGGCACCTATGATGTCATAAGAAACATCACACTTATTTCTCATGAGAAGTACTTGCCTGGTGTCAAGTTTCAATTATTTCTTTGGTGTAGTTTCAGAGATACAGAGGTCCAAAGTTTTTTTTCGTAATTTCCAACATGGTTGCCACACCACGTGAATCATGATGTCATAATTATCACTGAATCATTCTACATGAGTAATCGCACATTTGGTGAAAATTTTGTGTCAATCCGCCAAGAGGTTGGGGAGAAAAACACGAAAGTTCTGTGTGGACAAACAAACAAACAAACGGACCCAAACGCAATACCCTCTCCTTCGGTGAAGGTTATAATCTGCTTAGAAGCAAGTGAGATTGTTGGAATTCCAGTATAATGGGACGTGATGTCCTGATGGAAATCTGAACACCACTGAATATGCATGATGTCCCAGACAGTAATGAAAACAATTATGAAATCATTAAACATCACAAATTAAAACTAATTACTGGAAATAAAAAAAATAGCTGTAAAAACCACAAAGGGATAAAATTATCAGGTGTTTGAGAAATCCTGAACATTACTGTAATTCCTGTTATCGTGAACATTTGTGAGGCTAAGAATCTTCAATTTGGAATAAATACTGCATCACTTATCTTTTGACACTCGTAAAGTTATTTAATACATAAATAATTAATGCATGCAGTTTTTAAAACTAATCCAATAAAACAATCACCCATTGCATTCATTAAATAAAATAAACCCCATTTGCTCTTGCCACCGAAATATTCTTTAAATTGTATGCTGCTGCTGCTGCTGCTGCTGCTGCAAATATTCCCACCTTCTTGTGGGGTTGCCTGGGGAATATTTGTAGTCTTTCGGCCAGACCTGACATTCAACTGAAGGTGATTTGAGCAGCAATTTGTAATTTGTTTGGAGTGCCAGTCAAAACATACTGCACTTACTCTCCACCAAAATAATTAAGAAGTAGAATGGCACTTGGTAGGGTGCATACCTCCACCATGCTGAACAGTTTACGTTTTGTATCCCACTGAGAGACCGGATCTGCATCTACATCTTAACCAAAATTGAATTGGCTTGTTCTTGTCACCTCCTCAACTCAACTACCAAGCTTTGTCATAATCCGTCTAAAACTTTTTGAGATACCGTGCTACATATCGTTTTTGGCCCAAACTTTCAATGGTGAGAATCACTTTTTAAAATTCTCGTATCCGGATCTTCACCAAAATTTGTCCTTGTCCCACACTCAACCTGTTAACCAAGTTTTGTCAAAATCCGTCCCTAACTCTTTGAGATATCCTGCTCACAGAAAGACAGACAAACACACAGCCAAACAGACAGGGGTGAAAACATAACCTCCGTCCACCTTAGATGGCAGAAGTAACTATAATTAGTGGCAAAGCCTAGTGTCGATCTGCATTAGTGGACAGATCGAACAACTGAAGAAATGAACAGGAGATTGATAAAGATAAGCTATCTGTGAAGCTTTTGGAAGTTGACCATTCAGGCATTAATTCTTCATCAGAGCAGAAAAAGAACAAGTGAGAGCAAAACTATTATTAGGCTAGCATATCTCGTCTTCTCAAATTGGCCGAGTACATCAAGTACATTTTTTGGTTGGATGCACCCCTCTTCTTCTCTCAATGATGACATTGCCAACCACACAGGTGTGGCTCCAAAGGTTTGGTTTGGTGCATTTTTGATTGGATGCACCCTTCTTGACGATGATGATATTGACAACCACTTGTGTGGTTTCTAAGTGACAGCTGGGACAGTTCTTAGCTTCTGCTTCCTGGGGCAACAACAGTTCATCTGGTGGAGATACCGGTTACTCCAACAATATCTGTGCGCCTCCAGCCATCCGTCCGAAGTTTCGCCGCGTGTTGAATGGAGCATGAACCAGAGAGCTAGTCAGGAGACCTAACAGCCCTCCAAATCACATCGTGAATCAGATCCAATTCTGATAATAGCAACTGAACATTTTTTTTTTTTGTATACCATGTCGAGGCTCGTATGAGAGCTAACACACAACGCACAGCAAGGGGGCATGAGACAAGAGGGGCGGGAGTGGGAGGGACAAAACAGTGTGAAACAGACACATTAGGAGATCTGTGCAAGGGAGAGGGATGGGGATGGGACGGGGAACATGGGGAAGAGAAGATGGACATTACAGAGACTTTCAGGAAGGAAAGCAGGGGAATTGAAGGAAGTGGGCTTGGGTGGATTATCGGGGGTAGAAAAGATCGAGGATTTGGATGGGCGATGATAAGAGGTGGTGGTGAACAGCTGTTTTGAAAGCCTGGAGGGAAGAATGGGAAAGAATAGAGTGAGTGAGTTTATTCCAAAGGCGTGAAAAAAGAGGAATGAAAGAGTGAAGATGAGCAGTGATTCGTGATTTTGGTAGTTTTACCAGACGGGAGTTGTTGGTGGACCTTGAGCACCCTGTGGAAATGTGGTGGGGACAAATCGCAGAGAGAGCAGGGGGGGGCAAGGCTGGAGAGGAGACGGTAGAAGACAGAAAGACCACCGACCAACCTGCGGTGATTGAGTGGGAGTCACAAAGACTCAGCTTCATTGCGGGAGATGCCGATAATCCTAAATGCTCTGGTTTCGACAGCGTGAAGCCGAGAAAGGTGGGAGGCAGGAGTACCAACCCAGAAGAGAGAGCAGTACTCCATCAGGCTACGGACAAAAGCTTTGTGGTCAGGAGCTCAAGAGGGCCGAGGAAGGACTTTGCATGACGGAGGAATCCCCGTCGGCGACTGGCTTTTGAGGCGAGGTTGGAAATGTGACTTTCCCAGGAAAGGTCATGGCAGATAGAGAGACCCAGAAGCTTGAAAGAAAAGACTTCTTCCAGAGGATTGTTGAGAAAGTGGATGGGGGGTTTTCTAAACGGTCCTTTCGAAGAGACATAGTGAGAGTGTGAGATTTGTCTGGATTGAAAGACATGTTCCATGTGTTGGACCAGTTTGTGATTTTACCCAGATCTGCAGAGAGCGAAGAAGCTTCCGCTTGCCAGTCAGAGGGATGACAGATGGTACGGCAGAGGGTGGAGTCATCAGCAAAGAGATATAGAGGATTTTCCAGAGAGTCGGAGAGATCATTGATGAAAACTAGAAAAAGAACAGGGCCCAGAACGCTACCTTGAGGAACTCCAGCCTGGACAGGAAGAGGGGATGAAAGAACTCCATTTAGGGCCACACGGTGACTGCAACAGGAGAGGAAGTCTGCGAGCCATGAGTGGAGATGGCCTTGGATACCATGGGAAGAGAGTTTGGTGAGTGGGTCAGGGTGCCAGACTGTGTCAAAAGCACGTGATATGTCCAGGGATACGGCTCGGATTTCCTGTCTGGCATCGAGGACCTCCATCCATTGATGGGAGAGCAGAAGCAGCATATTCAGGGTAGAGTGACCTGGTCTGAAACCAAATTGATGCTCAGAAATCAAGCCATTGGAGAAGAGGAAGGATTTCATGTCTGAAGCGATTATGGATTCCATAACCTTGCTGATGTTTGGGAGAAGGCCGATTGGTCTGTAGTTGCAGGGATCTGTTTTTGCACCTTTTTTATGCAGGGCAGTGATGTTAGCAGATTTCCAAGCAGATGGCAGATGACCTTGAGCAAATGAGAGGGTGAATAGAACAGAGAGAGGGTGAGCAAGAGCAGAAGAGCAGGCTTTGAGGACACGTGGGCTGATGCTGTCTTGATCGGTTGCAGAATCTGAGTCGAGGTTTGAAAGCAAGCTCTCCACCTTGTTAGAGGAAAAGGACACAGAGTCCAGGGACAGTTAGGTGCGACTGGGTAAGGTGGGTAGAGAAAGTGATGGGTTTAGGACACAAGATTGAGCTGCAAACACCGAGTTTAGGCATTCAGCTTTTTCACGTGCGGTATCAGCAGTGCGGCTATTTGAGGTAAGGGAGGGGATGGAGGGGGAACATACACTAGAAACAGATTTGATTAAACACCACCAGGATTTTGATGAGGGAGCGAGGTTTGAGAGTTCAGACTTGAGATGAGAAAGATGTTGTTTTCTGGCTCTCCTGAGGGTAGATACACACTTCTTCCGAGCTTTGTGGAAGGAACTGAGATTGCCCTCAGTTGGGTTTGCTTTCCATGAGGCAAAGGCAAGTTGTTTCAGGACAACTGTCTCGCCACAAGCTTCAGTGAACCAAGGGCAGGAGGAAGGGTTGGACAACTGAACACGAGAGTGGATAAATCTGTGCATGAGGAAGAGTAAGTTTCTTTGAAAGAATTCCCAGGATGAGTTGATGTTTGAGAAAGGAGTGATAGGAGACCAGTCTGTAAGTTTGATGGCTGCTTGGAGACACTGCCAGTCGGCTTGAGTGAAATGCCAGACTTGACGGCAGTGAGGTGGTTCTCTGATGACAGCCAGAGAGATGTCCACTTTGACAAGGACGTGGTCAGAAGAACCGATTGGATCGGAGGAAGAGCAGCAGATATTGTCAGGGAAATTTGTCAAAATCAGATCCAGAAGACATGGAGTACCATTGGTTGAGATCCGGGTCAGGAAGTTGACCGGTTGAGTCAGTCCCAATGAGTCGCAGAAAGCTTTTGCTGAGGTGCCATGACAGGTGAGAGAGATACCCACACCGAGCCAACTGGCATGATGACAATTGAAGTCACCACATAAGAGGAAGAGAGAGTTTGGATGAGAAGATAGAAGATGGTCCATGTTTTCGGATCGTGAAGTGTAGATGGAGTCATCACTGTTCGGTGGACGGTACAGTACACATATAAACATGAGGTGGGAGTGGAGGGGAAGCCGTAGCCAGAGGAATTCCTGGGGGTGTGGGGGAGTGAGAGCAGTGCATGGAGAGTGAGGTGTAGCGTCTTTGATGAAGAGAGCAACACCTCCACCAGGACGAGGCTCAGGTCTGTCATATCAGAGGAGGGAGTAACCGGGGAGAGATACTTAGGAGTCAGACACATCTTGGGAGAGGAAAGTTTCTGTTAGGCATATTATGTCTGGTTTGTCAGTGACAGCCTGTATGGAAAGATCTGAAAGGTTTGAGCGAAGGCCCTGGATATTTGAGGTCCATACTTTTAATGAAGAGGTAGGGGAGGAGGCTTTGGGTGCAGGGGGTGGGGGAGGGGGAGGGTAGGACAAGGGATGAGGGGGAGGTAAGGAGGGTTGTTGAAAGAGTGTGGGGGATTGCACAATAGCTAGGAGAGGGGGCCGAATGAGGAGGGGAAAAGGCTCTGTGGTGCTGGGGGATAGGGGGGACAAGAGAGGGGGAAAACGCAGTTGAGGATTTGAGGAGGTGGAGTGAAGAGATTGAGGTGAGAGGGCCGTGGAGGGAGGCAGCTTGGTGGATGAGGGGGGAAACTTTGAGAAGGATGAGTGAGGGGATGAAAGGTGGGAGAAAGGTGACGGGGGAATTTTGAGAGAGGTGAGAGGAAGGCTTGGAGGGAGAAGAGTGGGATGGTTGCTTTGAGAGTGAGAGTGAGGGGTGAGGGGGGTGAGTTGGCACTGAAGTTGGAAAAAAAGAATGGTTGATGGAAAGCAAACATTCATAGCAAACTGAGGTTTTTAAAAGTTTTAGGTCAGAGATGCGATTTAACACAATTCTTGATGGATGCAATGAAGGCGAGTTCAGAGAATGGAGAGAGGAAGTGCTGTAATAGTTCGATTTTTTAGGCAAGGTATGAAGGAGAGGTCGAATTGAGAGCAGTCTGTTAAAATAGCAGAAGAGTAGTGCATTATGGAACAGTAAAGAGTACCACATGTGTGAGAGAGGAAGATGAAGCATGAGAAGATCGTTTTTGTTGTTATTATTAATGTTTGAGAGAGTTTTCAACAGATTAGGTCATGGAAGTGTTGTAGAAAAAAAATCGTGGAAGAAGACGAGGAGGAAAATAAGAGGAAGAAGAAGCAGAATCGGGAGAAGGTTGGCGTGTTGTTGTTTTTTTTTTTGTTGTTGTTTTTTTGAGATAAGAAATAGAGAGATTAGTTGGGAGAATGGGGGACGTTAGGAAAGTGGGGAGGATGGAAATTGAAGGTAATGGGAGGATATAAATTGAAGGTAATGGGGAGAAAAAAAAAAACAAAAAAAAAAAACGATCGAACACCGAGGGGAACTGGTAGGCCTCAAGCCGAAGCCTCAAACACCCAGTAAGAATGTTGACAAAAACTCACAAAATAGCACGATTTTTGAAACAAAACCAAACTAAGAACACACAGTAACATGTAAGTGAGAAAATTAAACAGTTAAAACAGGACAAATAACGACCGGAAACTTAACTTTGAGAACGTCAGCAGAGAGCCCCTAAGGAGACCTCTCGTCGCTCCAAACCCGGAACCGGAAGTGATGATCTTATGTGGTGACTTCATGATCATTGATGCTTGCACCATCCGTTTTGTAAATTTCCAAACTGTATCAATTTCCCAGCTGTATCTCGGAGCCCGCTGGGACTTTTGGAATGAAATTTTAAAGCAATAATGGGAATAGAAAGTATGTGAGGTTGACATCTTTTTTTTTGCCTTGCTCTAATTTTTAACGTCATGCCCTAATTATAGCCATTTTAACATTTTCACCATAACTCAATGAAGGTTTGTCCGATCAGAATGAAATTGCTCGATAAGCTAGAGCAAGACGTGTTTCTGCTTAATTTAAATCGTACCCCTTCAGGTTAAAGGTCAAGGTCAAATGACGGTCTGAAAAAAATAACGCTTTTTTGTCATTGCTCAATTTTGCCAATGCAAAATCTCAAAGAACGCTCGACCTTACAAGATGTTCTTGCAACATAATAGTGGACCTGCACTGATGTTGTGCACCTGATATTTGATTCGTGTCTTTGACCTACTTTTTTCGGACATTAACCTAATTAACCAAAATACAGTTTTGATCATAACTTGAATTTCGTGAATTCTCCGATTTTCATGATGTTAAGTTTCATGGATAGATTGTAGATGGGGATACATTTTGTTAATTTACACTCCATCCTTACATGTTGAAGGTCAAGGTCATATGGCGGTCCAGTTCACCTGGTGGAGATACTGGCGGTCCAGTTTTGGGGACTCAAATCAGTCCATTTATTGAGATCGGTCCAGTTACTCAAATTGGTTCAGTTTTCGGTCCGCCATATGTCAGTCCAGTTTTGGGGACTCAAATAGATTTTGTCATGTTAAAATTTGATGTGACGGTAGATCTGGCAATGACATCACTGTCGAAACATTTTTGCAGGACTTCAGCACCTCAAAATTTGGCACCTTCAGCACCCCCCCCCACTTCCAAACCTTAAGCTCTTCAATCCCTTCTCCTTCCAATTTTCCAGTCTTCCCTCCTGATAGTTTCCTTCTGTATCCATCTTGTCCACCCCATGCATTCCTCTCCTGCCTCCCATTCATTGTTTGTCCAAGTCTCTCTCTATCTCTCCTTCAAGTCTGCTGTTAGTGTCCCCACCCACCCCCTTTCTATACTGTTTCTTTTGGTCTGCTGCATCCTGATACATTCAGTGTAGTATCTTTTCCATGAGCCTCGACAACTTTTTCAAAAAAAAAGCCAAACTGGAGAAAATTTTCTTTCTTGGCAGAAAACGCCAAAGTTTTCTCATTGAGATCAGGTCCTATCGAGATCAGGTCCTTTGCTGAAGACATTTAGTCATGAAAGATAATTCGGTTATTCTAATGTTAGTATATTATCTGCTTTCGTACTTCATTTATGAAGTTATGGTAATTGAATTGAAATGGTTGATTGAATTACTCATAACAGCTAGAGGTTAAATTGTGAATATTTTACAATTTTACACATCAGAGGAAGTCAAAATACAATTAAAATTTAACATACAATACTAAGAATAATATAACAAAATATTCACAATAGATAAACAAAAGATAATATTGACAAAAGCTTTTGTTTTTTTTAAACTTCAAAGAAAATTAATCACATTAAGAGCAAAAATGCATTTTATAAATACAATCATAATAATTAAATTAAACTGTATCATCATGATAAGATAAAAGGAAATAAAAATTCATTTTAAAATGTAATGAAACCAGGAATGGATATTTACCCTCATCCGCGACTTTTGAAATTACGTATGATTGCTGGACAACCTTTTGTGCATGCCCTCCCTGTGTGTGTGTGTTTACTGTGACTCATTTTGGCTCGCCTGGAAACTTTTAACATGCCGGTACGAGGGTGAAATGTGTAATTCATTGTTAACCATAATTGGGCTGTTCCTGAATGAAAATATGACTCATGGAAATACAAGAAATATGACAAATATCCATGGATGAGACTGAGAGGTGTTGATTTCCTATATAATTTCCGATTAATACAATTAGCGGCCACAGTGAATATCGACACTTCAACTTTTAGCAATAGATGCAAAAATCGAGAATAAATTCTCTTAAGGCCACAAAACCAAACAATATATTTATAACAGCCCTTACAGCTCACGTAGCTTCCACCTCCCAAAATTATGAATAGCAAATATGAATTTCAGCTTACCGTGTACATTTACAACCCCAGGTATCTTATAAGAGTGGTCAAAGCTCCCGTATAGCCATTTTAACATTTCTTTATGCAGTCTTTCTTTAAACAGAGGCACAGTCCTTTCTCTCAGGAACTTTTCCAAGTATTTTCAGCTTAAAAGTCCCCTACGGTTTCACTGGAGGGACGATCGGTTTGCTTTCCATCTGTCCGTCCGTCCATCCCACCTGTGGTTTTTCAGACGTTTTCTCATCCCCTGTAGCATATTCAACTGAAACTTGGTGCATGACTTTATTATGGTAAGGTACAGAACAAGTTCGAGTTTCAAGGCATCTTGTCAATTTTTCACCGAATTATGCCCTTTTCGGATTTAGAAGATATCACATCGGTAGGGGACATGTATGGCAAAGTAATTCTCGCTCTTGGTTCAGAAGCTTTGTCAGCCATTTTAAGTAACAACACTTATCTCTGATACACCATATACTTGATGATACCCTGAATAACAATGTTTCCTCGGGTTTCTGTGCATGCTCGCTTAGCATTCTGGGGGCAGAATACGTCATTTTGATAGTGCTGCATTTATAATTCAATTCAGTAACAGTCCAAGAGTTTGAACATCAATCAAACAATCCTGAAAGTAGGGTGTCTATTAAATGAGGTATAAGTATGAGCAATGTCATGATTCAGCATTCAGGTAAGGTAGGGGATAGGGATGCTCCAGTACCTTTCAGTGCAACACCAATACGTTTACAAACCTACGAGCGGAGTTCTACGTGTGCAATACACATGAGATCGGGCTAATGGTAAAAGGTGATGCAGCTTCGTAGACAGCTCCACTAAGGTTCTTGCGAAACATAGACATAGATGTTCAGGTCTATTACTAAGACTATCAATGTGCAGCTATTGAATGGCATCAGGCTATCGAATGTAGTCTCTACCAAGGATGACTTGGCATGCGCATTTCTATACATGCTCGATAGGTTGGCGCTGTTGTTTTGTGTTCCCACCTGACCAAACGGGTGCTGCATATTTCAGCACAGACCAAACCAACTCAAGTAGTAGGTGCTAGATAACAACTACACCATAATAAACCAGTGTAACTGAAATATACTATGGACCTGAACACTCAGAATTCAGGAGTGTTTATTACCCTTTTCAGAGAAGAGGATATTGCATTTTTCGCTCATCTACCATGAAGTCGAGAAGAGCTGTTAAAGGCACAATGATGTCCTTCTGTCAGTCAGGTAGTCAGTGGGTCCATTAACATTTTTCCGTTTTTTCCATATTCCGAGGCAGCTCAACGAATCGTTTTGAAACTCGGCATGATGATCCATGACATTGATGCGCAAAAACGGTTGGAGCCCTTTTTAAATTTCCATCCAGGTGCTGAGATAATTAGTTAATTTACTCAAAATGCAATGTATGTTTGCATGTCCATCACATATTGTGAGATTCTGAGATTCCATCATCTCACGAGATTATGAATTCAATAAAAACGATGTTTCATTGTTGTTTAATTTAAATCCCTTTAATTTAAGATTTAATTTAATTTAAGAATGGTGGCCTGGACAGAACTAAAAGGTCTAAAGGGTGAGGTTTCAGAGATGAAGAGGTTCAAAGTCTTGCCGCTTTTCGAACATGGATGCCACAACACGTGACCTATGATGTCATTATTATCATTAAAATATTCTGCATGAGTAGTCGCTCCAATGTTGAAAAGTTCGTCGCAATCTGACAAGCGGTTGCAGAGAAAAGCACCAAAGTTCTGTGCGGACAAACAGACAAACTAACAAATGGACCCAAATGCAATTCCCTCTCCTCCGGCGAGGGTAATTCGAGCATAAATAAGGAGAAAATCGATTATTTTAAACACGATGAGATTTACTCATTAAATAAGCTATGGAATCGTCAAAATATGGCCATAATTCGTTTCCTCGACAAAAGGTAACCTAAAAATGTATTTTAAATTATTTATTAATTTCTCTTTTAAAACAATACTTTCAAATATGCCTCTGACAATCTTGAGTTGATATTCTCTGTAGTAATTTTATTGTATTTTTTGTGACATTTTAGTCGAGCTCACCTGTCCACAATGTGACGTCACAGAGTGATGAAAGTTTTCATGTAATATCACATTTATCTCCTCTTTCTGAAAATAAAATAATTTCCCTCTTTAATATTTGATATAAGGATATTTTGATCGTTTTATTTATATATATATATATATATATATATATATATATATATATATATATATATATATATATATATATTGGAACCAGGTCAACAAGGCAGACCTTGTGGCTGACTTCAGCGATGTGTTTGATGCCACGGTCCTACAAACAATCAACAGCACACTGATGATCATTAAGCTCTGCAATGACCTGGTGCTATTCCAACTATGAAGGGCACGGCCAATCCCACTCGTCTGGAGAGACCAGGTAAAATCCAAGCTGGATAGCATGTACAAAAAAAACATCATTGCATTGATGGGCAGTGAACTATCAGAGCGGTGCCATTCCTTCGTCGTCACACCCATGGCTAATGGGAAGATGTGGATGTGTGTCCATTTCCGTAATCTTAACAATCATGTCGAGCGACCTATACACTCAATGACAATGCCAGCAGAAACAATATCTCATGTCTCTGCTTCCAGATTCTTCTGAGTGGCTGACGCAACCCACAGTTACTGGCAAGCCCCCCTCGATGAAAAGAGCCAGCTCACCACAGTCTTCATCACACCATGGGGTAGAAACAAATACTTACAGGCACCAATGGGATTAAATGCTTGTGGTGACGATTATTGCAACTTTGGCGACACCGCCCTGGACGGTCTACGCAACACTAAATGTGGTCGATGACATCCTGATGTTTGAAAATTATTTCCCTGAACACGTACAGGGGGTACGACAATTCTTGATGCGCTGTTGCATGCATGGGATCACATTGAATCCTGAGAAATTCCAGATTGCTCAGGCACAGGTGAAGTTCTGCGAATATGTTGTTGGACGGAATGGTATTGCTTCAGATCCTAATAAGCTGAACGTGATTGCAAATTTCCCTACTCCAACCAACATCACAGATCTTCACTCGTTTCTCAGCATGGTTCACCAGTCAGACAATTTTTTGGCAGACATTGCTGGTGTATTGGAACCACTACATGGATTGCTCAAGAAAGGATCTGTCTATGACTGCACTGGAGATCATGACAAGGCATTCAACGCCATTAAAAGCATTATTGTGTCACTACCGATCATGGCCCATTTTGATCCAAATGTACCCACCGTGCTTCAAACAGACGCATCTCGGTTACATGGCCTCAGTTTTGTTCTGTTGCAGTTACATTCTGAGCATCAGAGACTGGTCCAGTGTGGATCACGTCACCTTTCAGACACGGAATTCAGGTATGCCATGATTGAACTCGAAGCATTGGCCATAGCTTGGGCCACATTGAAGTGTAAGCAGTACCTCATGGGACTTTCGTCATGCAACCTTGTTGTGGACCATAGACCCCTGGTGCCTATCTTCAACTCGAATACGTTGGACATCATTGAGAACCCTCGCCTGGAAAAACGTACCCATGGTTGACTTTTCCAGACGTTCGTTTTCTGCAAGCATGATGTGTCCAAAGTGTGACAGTTTCTGTTTTAGCATCAGCACTTCTTAGAGGCCATTTATTTTATTTACTATCCAAATCCATTGGGACCATACTCTGTGCAGAGCGTTGGTGCTACCGAAGAAGTCTCCTGGGCTATTGGGCACAATCCTGGACGGGTCGCCACTCCGACGCAGGACACTCAAATGGATCATTTTCCAACCTCAGAAGGATGACGACAGGCTGAGTCAACCCAACTGGTGTTTATTTAATGGAAACAACAGGGACTTGAACTCAGTACCTTAAGATCGTAAGCCAGACACCATGGAAGAGGGAGAGATGGGGGTCAATAATTCCACCGTGTTTGCATCGGGCAACGTCGTAAAGCTATGGCCACCTAGAAGGATTCACACTTTTTTCCCGTCCCTATTCCAGATGGCGCTTTTCCGCTTTTGTACATCTCGATACCCACAGTGCCAGCTCTTCAAGCAGGACAAAATAAGCCATCAACATTAATATAGCAGTTACGTGAAAGGTATGCACGGTGGACTTCATCGAGTTTAGCAATGTCGAGCATTATTTCCTAAACTCACTCGCTTGGCCTTACAACTTCCCCTGTGAACCATTTTTGTATGTTGGACCAGACTGACCACATTGCACTCCTCTGTCATTTTTTTTGTCCAGAAAAACTTCTGGAATCACATGTGTGTGGAGGCCTACATGGTGCGACACAAGACCTCGCCACAATTGCTGGAGCTGTGAAAGAACTCGTAAGAATTAATCTTCTTAATGTGTCTGTGAATGAAATCATAATTTTTGTCTGAGCTCAGTCATTCTCCCCATGTCCCCCCACCCCTTCGGATCCCAAGAGACAGCATGTTAAATCCATGCTTCAATCTGTATTATACAGTGGCTGTCGAAATGTGGCTGACCTTGAGCTTTCTTCTCTTTCCAAATGGCTAATTCCATTGCAATCTTGACTACAGGATGCACATCGATCTTACGGGCGTGACCTCCTGGAGATTGAAAGCATCAAAGCAAGCATGTTGAGAGACGGATGCTCAGTCAACTCCATATTCAAATCAACCAGGATATCGCTGGTACTCCATGATCTGCACATCTCTTGTTTATTATAGCTGTTGCTATAATAAATAAGGTCTTATTACAGTGAAGGATTTTCCAAGTGAAAATGTTTTCGCAGTTTCCTGGTAGGCAGCAGCGGACCATTATTAATGAAGCACAGACAATTTACAGTGGAAACATGTTTGCCTAACCAGGCATTGTGCGTCTCACGTGACACTCAGGTTATTGCATTAGTTGCTTATAAAAGTTTCATCCCTCGAATGTAAAGTATATATCGACAATAACCAAAATCGATTTAATCGCAACACAAAACAGTTAGCCTCGGAAGGCCAGACAGGTATTTCATTACTTTGTGATGGGATACAAGTCTGATAGGTCAAGTTGGATCATACTTAATGTGCTTTAGGTTCGATGTTGTGATATTGTTGTGTTCACAGAGGCTGTGGAACACGCTGGGAGGCTGAATGTGGCTGAGATGTGGACATTGCACGATGAACGAAACAAAATTATGAAGGAAGTGAAGCTGCTGAAGGAGAGACTCGATTTTTTTTTTGAAAGAACAGCATGCTATGTTGTTGTAAGTAAACCTGGCATATTAAATTATTTCAAAAAATCAATTCATATTTCATTTTTATGTTTGTTTGTTTGTTTCAATGAATTTCACTGTCCAAGCAAAGTTTATTGTTCAAAATTTTTTTTCCTCCTTTTATCCTTCTTCTGTATGTAGCGCAAGGCCATGAGAGCATCTAAGGCTGAGGGCACGGCTGTGCCACTGATGCGATGCCCTCTGCTGGTTAAGGCAGGAATTTGGAATTTGGCCATGGTGCCAGCGATAGCTCGCCGACTCTCCCTGAAGGACACTATCGGATCTGTAACGTCCACCAGGAAATGCCTAAGCGGATGTTTAATGTCCATCTGAAGGACGGCACACACATTGATGAACCACCCTGCCTGTAAAACACCGGGATGACAGTTTATTGCTTGGTCAGGATTTGAACCCAGGCTAGACAGCTTAGAGGTGAGTGTGCATACTTCCTGCCAGCCCTTCCTTCTATCCTAATTGTCTGTTTTTCTACAAGTGTTTGTAGTGGGGCAACTTAGCTAAATATAGCATAACAATTGTGCAGTTTGTGAGGAAAGCACCAAATTTGGCACACTAGTAGACTATTATATTATGAACAGATTTGGATATTGGGCCATCTCAAAATTTTTGATGGCAGTAGAAAATGGCTGCCACAGCCATCAGCGGCTGTATTTGAGATGGCCCAATATCCAAATCTGTTCATAATTTGTTAGGCTACTAGTGTGCCAAATTTGGTGCTTTCCTCACAAAATGCACAACTGTTATGCTAAGTTGCCCCACTATTGCTTTGGCACCTTTGATGTCTCTATCGGAGCACTTGCATCTTGATGCTCGGATCCCAAGTTCCCATCGCATTAACTGTGTTGATTTGTCCGTTGTCTCTTAATGTCCTGCCAATTATGTACGTGCAGGCTCCTCCTTGAGCCTGAACGATGTAGGGCCACATTCAACAAGGATTGACTCCCACATTCTGATGCTTGCGAGTAGCCACTAAGATGAATAATAAAAATCCACCACAATAACACCTACCTTAATTGGATACTTAATATCTTGACAAATATAACAAATATCTTAACAAACATATAACAAATATACACTTAACAAATACCCTGGTCTATGATTGGTTGCTGAGATGCAGCTGTTTTATATTGAATGCGCCAAAGTGTCGTGTGGAACATAGCAAAGTCAGCATAAGCACCAAGGAATGCTTAGAGTTAATGATTTTTGAATGTGTCCTTTAGTTTTATGTGACATTTTCATTCCAAAACCATAAATAAATGTTGTATAACAATTTTATATAAATTTTTAATACAAATGAAATTTCTTTAAAGCTGGTTTTTCCAGATGAATGCTAGCTTATGGCTGAAATCTCCTGAAAGTCTCTTTACAGACAAGCAACTTATGGACTCGAATTTTCGGTAAGCATTCATGGACATCAAGGTCCCTCTTTCATTGAAAATGCCCATTACTATCATTATGGTGCTGCTCTAAAGAGCCTCCCCAAACCCCATGTGCCCCCCTCCCCCCGTGGGTGATTCGTATTCATTTCATTCGTTTCCATTGAGTTTTGTAGTTGTCATGTTTCACAACTTTTCACTTGCTGCCTTTATTCCTTCACAGCCACCAAAAGACCTCTATTTCTAAGAGTAACAATGCCGTCATCCTGCAGCTGAACCGCCGTTTGATGGAAAACTCTGAAAAGCGAATCGAACTTGATGCAATATCTGAAAACCTCAAGGACATTCAAAAGCAGATTGCAAGACTAGAAGGTCAGATCTCTACCATCAGCAAGAGCACTGCAGAAAAGAAAAGCAAACACAAGAACCAGATGATCATGCTGCAGATGACAGTATGTTGAAGAAATAAAGTTGACTGCTGTCTGTCATACTGTCAGGCAAAATATTCCCTTGGATTTTTGGATTATGGGTGATAATTGTAATGCACACCATTTTCTCAAGAAAGTTTTCTGATCTCTAGGGGGAATTAAATTCATTAAATCTTGCTGGGAAAGGGGAAACCAAAATGTGAAGGGGGTTGAGTTTTACACGGTCACTAAAATACAATTTTTGATTGTTAGATGAGCATTTCAGTGGTTGTCTGGTCTTGGATTCGACCTTTGGCAGAATGGGATCCAACTGAAACTTCCGTTTTGTGCAGTTGCAGCAAGGGGTGATGCATCGTAAAGCACACCATATTTTGGTGCATAAATTAAGCTGGTTGTTGCATCACCATGTGGACATTATAGGTGTCACTTTATCTCACAGGAAATGACATTTGCAGTTTCCTAGCTAACTCCTACTACATTTTCAATATAGGTCATGCAGGATGCTTCCTGCTTTGCAGATGCAAATTAGATCAAATGGATACTGGGCATCTTTTAAAGTCTTCACAAGATCGAGGCTGATGAAAGAGCAAGATGACGGAGGTTGTGACCTGACAGCTGGACAAAATAAGCAAGGGAAGGGAAAAGAGGAGGGGAGGAAACAGAGTAAGGAGCAAGTAAGAAGGTTGTTATTGTTTTTATTTTAGCATATTTAAATGAATATATATATATATATATATATATATATATATATATATATATATATATATATATATATATATATATATATATATATATATATGATATTAAAGTGATTTGAAGATGAGGATTGGGCTTGGCAGGTATACCATACAATGGAGGTAAAATAGATGGTGGGTCGGGATGGGCTTGATGTGAGATAGTGGTGCACCACCTGCTTGATTGAAGCCCGAGCCAAGAGAGAACAGTGGCATAGAACAGCTTCAGAAAGGCCAATCGCCTCAACTCTGGATGAAAGTGCGACAGCCCCGAGGGCAAAGCAGTGCTCTATCAAGTTGCTGCTGAATGCCTTGTTGGTGGATCGGAGCTCAGGTGTGCCAAGGAAGGACTTTGCATGACGGAAGATGCCCAGTCAGTGTCTGGCTTTGGAGGCCAATTTTAAAATGTGGCTTGCCCAAGAGAGATCATGGCTGAGAGTGAAACCCAAGAGTTTGAGGGACAACCTCTTTGAGGAGGTTGTTGAGAAAGTAGATGGATGGGTTTGCAGTGCGGTTCTTTCGGAGAGAGATAGAATGTGAAATTTGTAATGATTGAAAGACATGTTCCAAGTGTTTGGGAGGGTCATGCATATATTGAGTCCCGTGACCACTCAGAGCTTAGGAAAGGTAGATTATGATTTTGATGGTGGATTTTGATTCTGTGAGTACTTGTTTCTACATATACTTAAAGCTGAAAATACATAATTGGTTCAAGCAAATGTTTAAAAAAATGGGTTTTGGTTTGTAAAACATTTCTTTCTTTGAATACCATAGTTTAAACTTAGGTGTGCATTATATTGTTGCGAATTCTGGCCCGCCTGGCGTGTGATCGGCCGCGTACCTCTAATGGCAGCAGTGTCACCCACCGGACGGACAATTCAGTCGTGACCCTCCTGGAACTACTGCCAGGAGCCAGTCACGGGTGGGGGTTTAACCTCACCACAACCCAGTCCGCATTCTACCCGCGCGAAATAGGGTGAATCGACGAATGTCGATATACCTAAATACCCGCGTGGGTAACCTACCGAGGGGTTGAACCACGCCGCTGGTCGGCTTAGAAGACGAACCGCTTAAGCGGTTCGTTCCGTGCTACAGGGATAACCGAGCGGTGTTATCCCCGACCTCGACGGTTCAGATTATTTATCGGGTGTTTAAAACGCACTACTCATTCCACGATGAAAGATGGCATTTCAATGGGGTGAAAGGAAGACGCGACGAACGGGATACATTGCACACAAGGACATTTATTCCAGCAACACATATACAGTCATGCAATATACAAGCGACAAATAGAAGACCAAGCAATACCACCGACTACGATTATTATCTACAGTCACTTACACAGTCGTTACTTAACAGGACACGGCACCACAGCATGCATACAAAAACAACAGGAAAACCCTCCCCATAGGCAGGGAGGTAGACGGGGTTCGTAAACCTTTATGGTCGTGGGCTGTGGATGACCAAAAAAGCCGGCGAGACCGTGCTGGTTACCTGCCCCCTCGAGGTGTGACGGTGGGCAGGTCGCGACGCCTTGTTCCCACGGCAGCTAGCGTAGCCGCGCCTGCTCTCGGGCCTTTGCGATGATGTGGTCGGTGAGTTCTCTCCGGCGTCCCTCGCCAGACGCACAGATTCGCACCACACAGCCGGCAGGGCTGCCCCTCCCGTCTGCGTCTCCGAGGCGTCGCCCGGACTCGCCACCGGCCCGCGCCTTCACCGACAGGTCGCCCAACGCTAAGATGAGAGAGCCCGACCTCGACCACCAAGAGAGAGCTCAAAGATGAAGCGAGAGGATGACATCCACCAATAGAGTGAGTGGAATCCAACACGACCCCGACAGAGAGAGTGAGCCTCACGCGCGGTCCGCCTTATATAGCGCGGGGCTCCGTCCTTCGCTCCTCCACGTTTTTGGCTCCACATTCCTTCGAGAAGGTTCCTGAAAAGGGGCGTTCCCTCACCCCGACCGCCTCACGCTGTTCATCCACCAATCGGCAGCGAGCTGCCCTCCCCCTTTCGTTCACACCAAGCGTGGGGAAAATGGCGGGAAAAAAACCCCACAGGCTTCACAAGTGCGTTTGTTCTGCCAATCCTTCTCGGACGGTTAGAGTGGTGCGGAAACCGTCTTACCGTGGTCCGCGGAGGATGGCGTTCGTAAGCGGGCATAGTGGCGAATATGGTGGTGATTGTTGTGGCGGTGGTGTGAGCATGGTTGGTGGCGGTTGTTGTTTGCGTGGAGGTTTGTTGCAATGGTGGCTCAAAATAACGATAGATAAAGAAAAACCCTATCTCAAAGGGTCGCAGCCCAGTGAAACATGAAAAATACCCTTCAAACAACGGTGGGAACCTATCTGCACATAAACTTAGCGTCATCACTGATCTAAGGACCCTTTATGGTGTATTGCGAATTTCCACAGCCGTAACACTATTATGGCCCAGAATGTTTAAATTATGCTGTCATATTAACTAGCTTAATTATTCAGCCATACTTGTGATCTGTGAGATGGCGAAATACTGGATCAGTTTCCTGGGGTTGGTTGAGGTACTGATGATGAACACCCACTCGCAATTGGGAAGAGTTGAAGCCACTGTAGATGTAAATATTT
This sequence comes from Eptatretus burgeri, assembly GCF_056783735.1. Lineage (NCBI taxonomy): Eukaryota > Metazoa > Chordata > Myxini > Myxiniformes > Myxinidae > Eptatretus > Eptatretus burgeri. Next base: position 16,391,578 of record NC_140967.1, read on the forward strand.
GACAATGACAAATATGGTCGATGGCTTCCAGACTCGTGGTCACTGCTAAGCATAATACCAGCAGAGCAGGAGTCTGTGGCAAGCAGTATGTTCTTTTGTTTGTTTGTTTGTTTTTGTATACCTGGTCAAGGCTCATATGACAGCTAACACACAACGCACAGCAAGGGGAGCATGAGACAAGAGGGACGTGGGAAGGACAAAACAATGGGGAACAGAGACATTAGGAGATCTGTGGATGGGAGAGGTATGGGGTGGGGAACATCTCTCCATCCATTGGGACCATACTCTGTGCAGAGTGTTGGTGCTACCTTAGCAGTCTCCTTGGCAAAACCATATTTTGGTGCATAAATTAAGCTGGTTGTTGCATCACCATGTGGACATTATAGGTCTCACTTTATCTCCCAGGAAATGACATTTGCATTTTCCTGGCTAACTTTGCAGTTTCCTGGGGAACATGGGGTATACAAGATGGACACTGCAGGAACTTTCAGAAAGGAAAGCAGGGAATTTGAAGGAGGTGGGTTTGGGTTGGATTAACAGGGGTAGAAAAGATTGAGGATTTGGATGGTGGGGGGGGGTGATAAGAGGTTGTGGTGAACAGCTGTTGATTTTAAATGAACTGCGGGAGATACCAATGATGTTAAATGCCTTGGTTTCCACAGCATGAAGCCAAGAAAGGTGAGAGGCAGGAGCACCAGCCCAGAGGGGAGAGCAATACTCCATCAGGCTGCAGACAAAAGCTTTGTATGTGGTCAGGAGCTCAGATGGGCCGAGGAAGGACTTTGCATGATGGAGGATTCCCAGTCGGAGACTGGCTTTGGAAGTTAGGTTGGAAATGTGGCTTTCCCAGGAAAGATCATGGCAGATAGTGAGACGCAGAAGCTTGAAAGAAAGGATTTCTTCCAGCGCATTGTTGAGAAAGTAGATGGGGAGGGGGGGGGGGGTTCCAAATGGTTCTTTTGGAGAGACATAGTCAGAGCGTGAGATTTGTCATGATTGAAAGTCATGTTCCACGTGTTGGACCAGTTTGTGATTTTACCCAGATCTGCTGAGAGTGAAGAAGCTGCTGCTTGCCAGTCTGTGGGATGACAGATGGTACGGCAGAGGATGGAGTCATCAGCAAAGTGATAAAGAGGATTTTCCAGAGAGTTGGAGAGATCATTGATGAAAACAAGATCAATAACAGGGCCCAGAACACCCCCTTGAAGAACTCCAGCCTGGATAGGAAGAGGGGATGAGAGAACTCCATTTAGGGCCAGACGTTGGCTGCAACAGGAGAGGAAGTCTGCAAGCCATGAGTGGAGATGGCCTTGGATACCATAGGAAGAGAGTTTGGTAAGCAAGGCAGGGTGCCAGACCTTGTCAAAAGCATGCGATATGTCAAGGGATATGGCTCTGATTTCATGTCCGGCAAGAAAAAGATTTCATGTTTGCTCATTCAATAACTGAAAATCCATTCTCAACTCTCCCTCTGGACATATGGATTGAGTCCACGATGAACAAAGGGTTGAAGATGAAGTCCAGCAGGATACCAATCCTTAAAAATCGGACCACTGGACCTGTAACTGATCTCGGCCCGAGCTTAATGTTGTAAACCAATTTTGGTAGACTTCTGAGTAGTGGGGCTGGTGAGGAGGATTTTTGAGGGAATTCACACGGTTTTCAAAAATTTTTAATTCGTCCGCCATTTTGACACACTTTCAGTCATGTGATCGGCATGACCTCCACAATTTAACATCACCACACTGTCTTAATGCTGTTGCCCAAATTTGGTACCATTCTGACAACTGGGTCTGGAGAAGAAGATTTCTAAAGGAATTGATGTAATTTTCCCAAAAGTTGACAAAGTCGGCCATTTTGACACACTTCCAGTCATGTGATCTGCATGACTTCCACAATATAGTGAACATCCCTACCCTTCCATAATGTTGCAACCCAAATTTGTTATCATTCTGACAGGTGGGTCTAAAGAATATTTTGGAAGGAATTTACGTGACTGCCATTTTGACGCACTTCAGTCACGTGATCAGCATTGTCTCTGCAATTTAACATTAGGACAATGTCCTAATGTTGTGACCCAAATTTGGTAGGATTCCAACTGGTGTGTCTGGAGAAGAAGATTTTTGAAGGAATTTATGTAATTTCTCACCAAAATTGATGAAGTCAGCCATTTTCACACCCTTCTGGTCATATGATCGAAATTACTGGCAATTTAACATCCATACCCTGGCCTAATGTCATAACCCAAATTTGGTAGCATTCTGACTTGTGGATCAGGAAAAGAAAATTTTAGAACGAATTTGCAGGACCGCTATTTTGACACACTTCTGGTCATATTATCAGCATGGCCTTCACAATTTAACATCAGGACCCTATCCTAATGTTGTAACTCAAATTTGGTAGCATTTTGAATGGAGGGTCTGGAGAAGATTTATGAAGAAATTTACGCAATTTTCCTAAAAATTGACTATCAGCCCTTTTGACCTACTTAAAGTCATGTGACCAGAACGAGCTTCGCAATTCCTGTTACCAGTCAGGAGAGGAACGCTGCTGCAAATTTTCAGCCAGATCGGCCCAGCGCTTTGGCCGGAGAAGTTGAAAAAGAAGACGGACGGACGGTGCGCGATGACAATACCTTATCTGGAATGTAAATTCCAGATAAGCTAAAAATGAAAAGCAGCCACTGACAAGTTCAACAAATGTCAACAATATTCTCTGAGTGTGAGCTTGTGTTAAGCACCACACCAGACGCACTTCAAGAAAAAAATATATACTTGCTGAGTGCACACCAACTCACATGAAAGCTGATAAAAAAAAGCTGTCCATCACCGAAGCACATGTTTTAAGGAGTTTGAATGTGACCCCTTCGATATCACCACTCCAACCATCCGCACTCTCCATTCTGGCATCATGGCACCGGATGACCAAGTGAATGACTTTCAATCAGTCACCAAGGATGGAGAGAACAAACTCAGTGCATTCATGAAAGAGAGGGTATTCATTAAATAAAAAAAAAATTGTGAAAGAGTCTATTGGAGTTCCCATCTGAACTTTACGAAAACACAATCAAGCAAACAGACCTGCGATGGCCAGAAGATCGCTACCGAGAAGGTGGAAAATAAGGCAATGGCTACTGTCATTGCTCTAGTGGAGGAGAGGGGCTGTGGAATGATCTCATATCATGGATAGCTGAATCGCCGAGGAAAATCTTGCTCTCTTCAGTTCCAACGAGAGAGATTGGGACCATGCTTTTTGCAGAGCATTGGTGCTGCTTACGCAGTCTCCTTGGCTATTGGGCACAATCCTGGATGGGTCACCACTCTGACACAGTATACCAGCATGTTGGTCCTCATTTTGCCGACCTTGGAAGGATGACAGGCCAAGTTAACCCCACGTGGAATTAATTCAACAGCTGAGTGGGATTTGAACTCAGGACCCTAGGATCCAAAGCCCACCACCCTAACCATTAAGCTAACACCAGGCATTGATGGCACAATGAGAAAGGTGTTCCAATGCCACAATGAGAAAGGTGCAGAAAGAGCAAGTTGCTGGAGAAGATGACTGAAACTATTGATCCTCCCAACACTTATACAGCCGTGGTGGATATGGGGTTCATCTGGAGCCTTGCAACACCAATCATGAAGGGGAGAATGGTGACGAGACAAAATATTGATGGGGAGACAATGCCCGGAAGATTGTCAAGATGGTTTTATCAAGAGACTCAGCTGCAGAGACAATCATTTGTATCAATGATCCTTATGATGTCTCATAGCAACAAAGACAGTGAATGGTAACAAAGAAGTAGGTTACAGGGTCATGTGCCCAATGTCTTCATTCGGTCTGTCAACCTATTCCCATCCCTCAAGGACTTCAAGACCCTGATGTGCAGTGACAGCAACAAGAGGCAACTACAGGACTTCCTCAAGGATGCTTTTGCAAATGCTTCCCAGCAATCCCCACAAGTTGTGATTTATTATGTGGGTAACAAGTGTTCTCAGCTGAATACCAGTGATGATGTTAGCCACTTCAAATGTGAACAGGCAGAAGCAGATACGGCAATGCTTACCATCTTTTGAGCACTGAGAGACACAGGTTATGTGGAGGCTGTTATGATAGACAGTGAATATACCGATGTGTATTGACAGGCTGCATATGTGTCACGTTGCACACCTGAGCTGCTGTCTCTCAAGAAGAAGCATCAAGTCATGCTCTGTCACTCCATCTGTAATGAGGAATTTTGCAGAGGTTATCATACCACTCCATGTGCTCACCAGATGCGACAATTCTGATTTCTATGGTCATAGTTAAAAGATAATCGATGTGCGAATCGCAGGCAACAAAGAGCCGCTTTATCTTCTGCGGAAGTGTGGGGAAAGTTTACCTGCAGATGCTGCGATCTCAACATGGTCCAGTTCATCATCCAATAGATCTACTCTGATAAAAAAAAGTTTAACTGCAGCAGAGGCAAGAGCGGTAAAGTGGAAGAATTTGAAGAACAAGTCAACAATGCGCCTCCCACCTGATCAACACTCCTTAATGATGCACATTGTGCGTGCTAACTACCTGGCCTTCATAGAGAAGAAATTCCTCCAGAAATTGCACCCATCACTGCTCACTCATGGCTGGCACCTTGTGAATGGCAAATGTCTCCCGGTACAATGCACAAAACCTGCTCTACCAGTCACATTGGCACTAATGGAGGTAACTGAGGATGCTGAATCATCAGACTCTGACCACTCCCTCTCAACGAGTGATGAATTTTCGTCAGAGTCAGATAGTGATTCTCACATGTCATGGATGCAATAACAGATCATTAGTATGGCTGCATAATTAAGCTTGTTCGTATGAGAGCAACATTTATAATGTTCTAGGCCATAATATACATGTAATGTTGGAACAGAAACTATGGCATTCAAAGAAATAAATGTGGTTTACAAACCAAAACCTATTTTTTTTACCATTTGTTTGAACCAATTATGTATTTTCACCTTTAATTATACCTTGAAACATCAAAATGAGTCTTCCATTGCATTTTCCATCCTCAAATCACTACAAAATGACCCATCAAACATGTTTATATGTCCAGCGGTTCAAAATATAAACCGTATTCCACTTTATACTCATGGAGGTGGTGGCCATCTTGGATATGGCCCTCTGGTGGAGTTTGCCAACATTTTTGTGAGGGACATGGGGGTTTATTTTTTACTAAGTACTCTAAAGAAACAAAATCCACCATCAAACTTTCCGATGCTCTGAGTGGTCACGGAAAGTCAACATATGACCCTAGTTTGACCAGTTTGTGATTTTGTCAAGGTTTGAGGAGAGGCAAGAGGCTGCTGCCTGTCTGTCAGAGGGATAAGGGATAGCATGGCAGAGAGTGGAGTCGTCAGCAAAGAGATAAAGAGGACTTTTCAGAAAGTCAATGAGATCATTGATGAAGATTAGGAATAACGTGGGGCCGAGAACACTGCCTTGTGGTACTCGAGCCTTGCCAGGAAGAGGAGATTAAAGGGTTCCATTGAGAGTCACACGTTGGCCACGAGAATAGAGGAAGTCAGTAATCCCAGAGTGGCGTTGGCCTTGGCTTTCATAGGGCAGAAGACAATTTGGAGAGCAAGGCAGGATGCCAGACTGTATCAAAAGCTCGAGATATGTCCAGAGAGACTGCTCTAATCTCATGTCTGATATTGAGGGCCTCCATTCATTGTTGGGAGTAGAAGCAGCACGTCCAAGGTAGAGTGACCAGGTCTGAATCAGAATTGATTATCTGAGATGAGGCTGTTGCAGAAAAGGAATGATTTTATGTGCACTGCGGTGATGTATTCCATGGCCTTGCTGATGATTGGAAATAACCTAATTGGTCTGGAGTGAAGAGGATCCGTTTTGCACCTTTTTATGTAATGCTGTGATGTTGGTTGATTTCTAAGCAGATGGAAGATGACCTAGGGTAAATAACAGGGTGAAAATGGCAGAGAGAGGAAGTTCAAGAGCAGCAGAGCAGGTTTTTTTAGTACATGTGATCTGATGCCGCCCATTCCAGTTGCAGAGTGAAAGTCAAGGGTTGCCAGAAACTTCCCCCCTTTTCAGGTGCAAAAGACACATAATTCAGGAACAGTTGGGTATGACTGGGGAGGGTGGGTATAGAGAGATTGAGGGGTTTGGGACACAATATTTTGAAGCAAGCACAGAGTTGAGGCATTCGGCCTTCTCACGAGCAGAATTGGCTGTGATGCCATTTTGAGTGAGGGAAGGGGAACATACACTAGAGACAGACTTGACAAGGCACCGCAAGATTTTAGAGGAGGGAGACAATTTTGAAAGTTCATTCTTAAGCTTGGACAGATGTTATTTTGTGGTTCTTTTGAGGGTAGCCACACACTTGTTGCGGGCTTTGTGGAATGGTCTGAAGTTCCCTTCAGTCGATTTTGCCTTCCAGGAGGAGAATGTAAGTTGTTTTAAAGCAACTGCCTCACCACAGGATTCAGAGTACAAAGAGTGGGAGGATGGGTAAGATAACTGAAGACAAGATGAGATTAATCTGTGCATAAGAGAGAGCAGGCTTCCATGAAAGAATTCCCAGGCCGAATTAATATTCGCGCTGGTGGATAGAGGAGACCAGTCCTGAATTGTTTTGGCTGCTTGCAGTCCCTGCCAGTTTGCTTGAGTGAACTGCCAGACTCACCAGCGCAGAGCCTGTTCTTTGTGAATGACCAGAGAGATATTTACCTTCACAAGGAAATGATCAGAAGAGCCATTTGTGGCAGAGGATAAGCAATATACATTGGCGGGGAAGATGGTCATCGTGAAATCCAGGAGGGAAGGTTGCCATTCGGAAGAATCCAGGTGGGAAAGTTCACAGATTGAGTCAGACCTCTGGAGTCACAGAAGTCCTTTGCAGAAGTGTCATGGCTGGTGAGAGAGGTTCCAACATCTAGCCAATTAGCATGGTAACAATTGATGTCACCACATATGAGGAAGAGAGAGTTGGAATGATTGATTAAAAGTTTGTCCATGTTGTCTGAGAAAGAGATGTAGATGGAGTCATCACTGTTGGGAGGATGGTACAACACACAGCCAAACATGAGGTGGGAGCAGAGGGAAAGTCACAGCCAGAGGTCCTCCTGGGGTTTGGGAGTTAGGTTGGATTTTGGGAGTTTAACCCAGAGGGGGATTACTGGAAGAATGCATCCATCCTGGAATTGTTGGGGAGGCTCATAAAACCGAGTGAGCAGGAGCCTCACCAGAGGAGAGGTATTTAAAAAAAAGAGGCCACCGACCTGCCTGTGATGTCAGAAAAACAGGCCTTGTGCCTTGACCTCATCACAAGATATACTAATAATGTCGAGAGCTGTAGAATGTATCGACTTCTGTAGAGACAGATGTGATGCTGGGGTGCCAGCCAATAGTGGGGAGCAGTACTCCAACTATTACACAAGAATTATTAAACACATTCCAATTTTTGCACAATGGTATTTTCAGAACAGCATAGTTTAAAAGTGTTTTTTTGTTTTTAAATGGCATAATTTGCAGTGTAATACCAATACTAGTACAGCATCAGACATTTTTTTAGTAGGATGCGACTTTGGTCAATGAAAAACAGCACTAGAAAAGACATTCTTAACACTATTATGAATTAACCTGCAAATTCTGAAAATTATCAGAGTTTTGGGATGTTGTCATTGTTTCATTTTGTGCTTCTTTATTTTTTTTCTTTAGGCAGAAAGGTTCAAACAAGAAATTAATAAATTTTCCATCTGCAATGCAGACAAATGTCGCTGGATAGAAACACGAAACAAGGAACTCACTGACAAACAAAACATGTCAAAAAGGCTCAGAAAGGTGTGTACAAGGTGAAAAGGATGGTTTACGTAAAAGCAAAATATATATAGAACATTTTTTGCGCATTCTGTCATTTTACGTGTGTTGAATTTTATGAACAATTGCAACAATAATGCAGTTATTTCACCAAATAATAAATTGCTCACCAGCACTTTTTATTCCTTGCACAATGTTCGTGCTTGAAGATCTAACGACCTGTTTGGGCGATTGGTCAAACGAGGTTTTGAACCGTCGTAATGGATTGTTTGGGAGCAGTCTATTGTCGAGACTCCCTGGTTATAGGATGTAGATTTATTGTGTTTTACCTTGCACTACGGCGCATTTAGAAATCATCTGCTTTAGGTGGATGTATATGATTGTGGGCTTGAAAAGGTGATATTGGCTTGATAACTGACTCAGGTGGCCCAGGGGTAAAGGGTTGTTGTGACAGTGTTACATCTGGCCCTTGGCCACCAATTATCAGAATGCTGGACCTAAGGCACCAGCTGATGTTAAAGTGGTTTCTGGCACCGGTAAACCGGTAAATTGAACCGGTAAATTGAACCGGTAAATGAACAGAAAATGTATGCAGTTTTTTTAAACAGTAGTATTTTGCTTGCTCATCTGGAGTGCATTGTAGGACGTGGTGTAATGTAATTCGCCATTATTTTGGAGGGGTCATGACGTCATTTGTCTCATCCACAAACATTTACTTATTGGTATTGAAGATGCCACAGGAGTAGTGCATTGGAGTATTGCATTGCTTCTGGGTTTTTCTTTTCTCTTATAGCATTGGGCAGCAGCATTTAGCACCTATCACAAGTTGGCCAAAGATGATAGTGGTGGGCTTTCTCTACCACAGCAATAGTTTAGCTCTGAAGGTACTTGGTAGGGTGTTCCAGCATTTTCGATCCAGCTACGATGAATGAGCACAGATATATGTCCAAATCTGTCAGGATGCTGTATGACATGATGTGGTACTTGAAGTTGGTGCAGTTCCCAGCCTAATGCCATGCTTGTGGTCAATGATACAGGTAGGGATCTGTAAAGAATTGTTGTAACAGCAAGGTTGAGTTACTGCAGTGCATCTTTATAAATAATACACTCAACAGCCACAAAACGCCAGTGAAGGCCATGGCATGCGTTCAAGTTTGAGACGGTTCTATGATCAAATTCCAAAGTCCTGCTGTCTGGTATTCAGAATTATTTTCTGTTGGTAATCTCAGTCTCTGTTCCATCAGCAAATGTCAAGTGGTGAAGAGAGTGATTCTGTGGCTGAAACTGCCAAGGTTGCTTAAATTCCTTCATGCTGAGGTTTAATGCCTTGTGATTCACTGTCTTCAGTCTAGTTTTTCTGACTTTGTCTTTTCCTTAAAGCAAAGGAAAATAAATAACCCTTATCCCTCGTGGTTATTCATGTGTTATTATGGCGTAGGAGCAGTTACTCGACCATATTGACTCGTCCTTCTTCATGTTCCCCTCCCCTGATGTGGAGACGCATTCCTAAACCTTTTAATTTTATCCCTCTCCTCTCCTCTCCCCATTTCCCCCTGCTCCTCCCTCTCTCACCAAATCTCTCTCGTCTCTGGTTTCCTTGTATTATCTTGCGTCGGAATATCTGTTCAGAGGACTATAAATCACAACCGTGGCAGTTGCAAAAAAGGAATGTGCACAAAAGATATATCACTTCAAATAATATATTTTTATAAGCATCCCAAATAAGACACATCACCAAATCATTAGCAACTTGACTATTCCATAATACTGTACGACATGATATCATTACAGGAAAAGGGCTAATTTAGAATTCACAACATAATATTGTCAAATCGTAATGGATTATTGTTCAATTCTGTCAATCAATTTATGAAAACAGAGACTCTTGTCAGATGGTAATTCATTATTTAACAAACAAGTAAAATTGTGACATCATCAGTCGGTGTTGGGGTCACGACTTGACAGCAGAGAGAGGGCATTGATGTTCAGTTGCTATGAGTGTTACCAAGCATTATTATCACACTCATTCATGCCTGTCAGTATGTACTGTGAAACTATGCTATGTGGGTTTCTGACATGGAACTGGAAGAGACCCCATAACAAATGATATGTTGTATTGTATTCACAACAACGCAATAGGTTGTAAAAGTCTTTCTGTGATTGAATAAGTTCATGTAATCGTACCTTTAGCATTCGGTTCTGAAATGTACTTGCATGTCTTATTAAGGCTTGCATGCTTGAAGAAATTCAGTGTCAAAAAGGAATTAACCATAATTGAAACCGTCATCTCATCCAAGACACGCCCACTCCCTTCCCACCTCCTTCCTTATCCAGTAGCCATAAAACATACAGACCTTCCCTTCCTCTTCTTCAACCTCAATGCAACCTACATCTTATATTGATACTCTCTCAATATTATGGAAGAACTCTTATTGAGATAATCATGTCCTACATGACTACATATTTCACCAGCTTCTTATCGTTGGTAGGTCACATGCAATTCATGATGTCATCAGTGTTTAAAGTCATCCTGATGAACGGTCATCCAACACATACTGGAATAATTGTAAAAGGTTGCCCATACAAGCAAAGGAAAAAAAAGATTGGGGGAGATGGTGGAAGGGGGGAGGTTGTATACAACGTCGAAGCTTGCAGAGGAGCTTGAACATAGAATGGATCAGGGCATAACAGAACAAAAGGAACAGTACAAAGAGGGGGGAACACACCAATTGCAGTGTTGAGGGGAAAAATAGAGGGAAACTTTGAGAAATAAGTGATGTGGGGAAGAATGAGGGTTAGGGGAAGATGCACATAGAAGACAAGATGCATCTGTGTGTATGTATATATATATATATATATATATATATATATATATATATATATATATATATATATATATATGGTGTCCCAAAAAAATATACAACTTTTAAAATGCTTCGTTTGATCCTAAAAAAGCAGTAATTTTGTCACTAATGCTTCATTTATTGTTGCAGAGACCCTGAAGTTTATTTTCATACCAAGCAAGCGCCAGAAAAATGCCAAGACTGACCGTACAACAATGGACGAAAATTGTTGAACTTTGGCACGAGACGAAAAGTGTCATACAGGTGCAACGTCTTTACTCGAGACATTTCGGTATCCACTTCGGCACCAAACTTTCGGACAATAAAGTGCACCATCGCAAAGTTTACCAATGTGAGAACGTTCTGTGACCTTCACAAGGGTCACAGTGGTCGGAAGAGGACAGGTCGTAGTGAAGAAAATGTGGAAATGGTGAGACAGGCGGTCGTTCAGAGTCCAAAAAAATCGATTTGACGACTTTCTGCCAAGATAAACATTCATAAGAGCACCGTTCAGAGGATCCTTTGCAAAGACATTTATGCCTTTCCAAACAAGGCGTTTTCTCACCCAACATTTTGAGGGCCACCTAATCTCCCTCTACGAAGACGTTGAGTGGCCACCGTATTCCCCTGACCTTGCTCCTCCAGACTTCTTGTGGGGGTATCTCAAGGAAAGGATCTATGGAAACCCTAGGCCTCAGACTCTTGATCAGCTGAAGGAAAACATCCACCGAGAAATCCAGAACATTCCTCAGGAAACGTTTCCCAAAGTGATGGAGAGCATGACAACACATTTGCAGGTAGTGATCGGACAACGTGGAGCCTACATCGAACATGTGGTCTAAAAGAAAACGACGATTTTATACCAAAATTTAAATTTTGGTGGCAATTTTGACATTGGTACAATAAACTTCAACCTTTCAGCTTTCTAGCCAGCCATATATCTTTTTAAAAAATATGTTATGACCATCCTCTTTGCAGATGAAAAGTTGTATATTTTTTGGGACACCCTGTATATATATATATATATATATATATATATATATATATATATATATATATATATATATATATATATATATATATATATATACACATACATACATACATTTGCATACATTGTCGAGGCTCGTATAAGAGCTAACACACAGAACATAGAAGAAGGGGAGCAGGAGACAAGAGGGGTAGGAGAGGGAAGCCCAAAACAATGAGGAACAGAGACATGAGGAGATCTGTGAAAGGGAGAAGGATGGAGAGGGGTACATGGGGTGAACAAGATGGACACTACAGGGACTTTCAGGAGGGAAAACGGGCAATTTGAATGACATGGTTTTGGGGTGTATTAACGGGGATAGAAAAGATCATGGATTTGGGTGGGGAAAGATAAGACATTGTGATGAACAGCTGTTTTGAAGGCCTGGAGGAAATAGTGGGATTGAAGAGACTGTGGGAGTTAGTACCAGGGCCAGGAGGAAAGAGGAATGAAAGAGTGAAGGTAAGCAGTGATTCTTGATTTTGGCAGTTTCACCAGAAGGGGTTTTTTGGCGAGCCTTGAGGGCCCTGTGGAAACATAGGGGGAACAGAGCACAGATAGAGCAGGGGGGGGGCAAGGCAGGAGAGGAGATGGTAGAAGATAGAAAGACCACCGACCTGCCTACAGTGAGAGAGTGAGAGACCCAAAGACTCAGCTTCATCGCAGGAGATACCAATGATCCTAAAAGCCTTGGTTTCCACAGCATGAAGCTGAGCTAGGTGTGAGACAGGAGTACCACTCCAGAGGGGAGAGCAGTACTCCATCAGGCTGCAGATTTAAGCTTTGTATGTGGTAAAGCTTTGTATATGCAGGAGCAAACTCTCAGGAATGCAAAAATGGGAATTTGGAAAGAGGTGAGCTTGGGCATGGTTAACGGGGGTAGAAAAGATCATGGTTTCAGATGGGGGGGGGATGATCTAAGATGCAGGTGAACAGCTGTCTTAAAGACATGGAGGAGGAATTACATGAAAGAAATCGAGGAAGTTGGTTCCACAGGTCGCAAAAATAAAGAGGAAAGAATGAGTGGAAGTAAGCAGCGATTCTGGATTTTGGAAGTCTCACTCAAGAGTGCTACTGGCAGATCACGAGTGTCAAACAGAAACCTGGGGGATGATGAAAGAGCAGAGGGTGCAAGATAAGAAAGGAGGTGGGAGAAGACAGTGACTAACGATCTGTCTGCATTGTCAAGGTGATGGCCTAGAGACTCAAACTGTATTCTTTTTTTGTACAAGACTAATTTATTTATTTTTTGAACAAGAGAATAAGACTAAATTAGATTTTACATTTTTTTCAAAGAGAAAAGAGTAAATTGGTATTATTTTTTCTGAATAAGAGAGTAAAAAGTAAATTGTAGTTTTTATTTTTTCCCCTGAATGAGAGACTAAAGAGAAGAGTAAATTTGTATATTTTTTTGTATAAGACTAAATTAAATTTTGTAAAATCTTTTTTCTGAACAAGAGTAAATTGTATTTCATATTCTTTTTTTCTGAACAAGAGAGCAGAGTAAATTTGTATTTTGTAAAATCGTTTTTGATCAAGAGAACAAGACAAAATTATATTTTATACTTTTTTCTGAGCAAGAGACTAAATTAGATATTTTTTTCTGAACAAGAGACTAAATTAGGTTGTTGTTTTTTTCTGAACAAGAGACTAAATTAGGTTGTTGTTTTTTTTCTGAACCAGAGACTAAATTAGATTTTCTTTTTTTAAAACAAGACATAATTACACTTTTTCCTCAACTAAAACTAAATTACATTTTACATTTTCTTCAAAGACTAAATCATATTTTACATTTTTTTGTATAAGACTAAATTAGATTTTTTTTTTCAACAAGAGACAATTGTATTTTATATTATCTTAATGGACTACATTTTTATTTTTATTTTGAACAATATTAGAGTTACAGTGCAACTCAAGAAGCGGTGGTGTATTTTATTTTTTTCTAAACAAGACTAAATTACATTTTTTTTTTTTCTGAACAAGAGACTAAATTAGATTTTGTAAAAAAAAATCTGAACAAGAGAACAAGAAAGAAGAGAGTAAATTTGTATTTTATAAAATCTTTTTTTTGAACAAGAGTAAATTAGATTTTATAAAAATTGTTTTTTTCTGAGCAAGAGTAAATTCCATTTTATATTTTTCTGAACAAGAGACTACATTAGATTTCTATTTTCTTCTGAGACTAAATTATATTTAGTATTTTTTTTTATACAAGATTAAATTACGTTTTATATTTTTTTCATGGACTAAATTATTATTTTTTTCTGAACAAGAAACAAGACACTAAATTGTATTTTTTTTGTTATACAAGACACAATTGTATTTTATTTTTTGAACAAGACGAAAGAGTAAATTGTATTTATATTATATTCAAAGAGAACAAGAGTAAATTTATATTTTACATTTTTTCTGAACAAGAGACTAAAGATGAAATTTTAATTTTTTTAATTTTGTGAACAAGGGAACAAGATACTGATTTTTTTTTTTTTGAACAAGAGAGAAAAGAGAAGAGCAAATTTGTAATATATATATATATATATATATATATATATATATATATATATATATATATATCTACATTTTTTGTTATTTTCAAAAAAGACTAAATTACCTTTCATATGGTTTTTTTTATACAGGGTTGGCGCAGTGGTTAGGGCAGCGGCTTGGGATCCAAAAGGTCCTGAGTTCAAGCCCCGTTGGGCCACTGAATTAATACACCAGGGGGTTGACTCAGCCTGTCATCCTTCCGAGGTCGGCGAAATGAGTACCAGTATACTGGGCCGGTGTATACCCCGGTTAAAATAGGTGTACCATATCCCTGTGTCGTAAGAGGCGACCAGGGTTGCGTCAGGAAGGGCATCCAGCGTAAAACATGTGCCAAATCACTATGCGGATCACACGGATGATCCGCTGTGGCGACCCCTAACGGGAGCAGCCGAAAGAAGAACAAGAAAAAGAAGATGGTTTTTTATACAAGACTAAATTACATTTTATATTTTCTTCAGAGTAAATTTTTTTTTCTGAACAAAAGAACAAGACACTAAATTAGATTTAATTTTGTTTTTTTGAACAAGCGAATAAGAGAAGAAGATACCAGGTCACTTGTATCTCAACAGGTCACTGGAGTGCACAAGTTTCCACACTCTGATTAAAGTGGTAGTCACAATCGTGGAAGCTACAATCGGGAAATGTTTGGAGCACAGTAAAACACACAGCCAAACAAGAGATGGGAGCGCGTGGGGAGTCGCAGCCAAACGTACACCTGGGGTTTGAATATATAAGATCAGTACCTGGGCAGTGAGAAATGGAATTCTTGATGTAAAGTGCATCTCTGCCTGGGGCTCAGGCCTATAAAATTGGAGGATTTAATGGCCAGGGAGAGACACTAAGGAGTCTGGGACATCCTGTGGGAGGGAGGATTCTATTAATCAGATGTCTGGTTCATTAGCAGCGGCCTGGATTTGAGTGGGTGGGTGAAGGGGAAATTTTGAGGAGGTGTGGTGGGGGAAGGGGCATAGAAAGAGGGGAAATTAAGTGGAGGGATGCTGAAGAGGAGGATATAGAAGCGGTGGGGTTGGAAGGATGCTGGCATATAGGAAATTTGGAGGAGGGTACTGACATGGAGGAGTTTGATGCCATTATAAGGGATGTAAAGCAGGATCGATTGTCATGAGAGACAACCTCTGCAAACTGGATTTCTCAAGATTCCTGATCTGGATATATGGAGACACAAATCATGGGAGAGGTGCAAAAAAAAATTGTTGAAGGCACAGAGGAAAGTAGTGCCGTCGGTATGGGCATGGAGGAAAGTAGTGTGTCGGAGGATTGATGCACAAAAACATTTAGGATTGAGACAGGTTTTGGGGGAAAAAAACCTTGAGAAGAAGAAGAAGAAGAAGAAGAAGAAGAAGAAGAAGAAGAAGAAGAAGAAGAAGAAGAAGAAGAAGATAAAGAATAGATTTTGATGAAGAAGAAGAATATAAAGAATAGATTTTGATGAAGAAGAAGAAGAAGAAGAAGAAGAAGAAGAAGAAGAAGAAGAAGAAGAAGAAGAAGAAGAAGAAGAAGAAGAAGAAGAAGAAGAAGAAGAAGAAGAATAACGTGTGGAGTGTTCGTGATGGAGAAATAAGGAAGGTGATGCATTTTAAAATGAATAAAAGCTTTCAAAGGAAGAAGTGTTTCATTCAATGAAGGTTCATTTTCGAGATATTTAGAAAAGGAGGGGAAAAATAATGACGTACAGGCAGATTGAGATTGTGATTATTTTTTATTGGAGTAAAAGAAAATGCTTTTTGATTGTCTTCATTTTTTTCTGAAGCAAAATTTTTGGAGGCTCAAAGGATAGTACTGGAAGAAAAGAAGGGGAATGAGGTACGTGACATCAGAGTGGAGACAAAATTTTCAGGCCAGCTATCTGAGGCCTGGGCGACTAGGCCTGAATAGCACGGATATTAATTTGACAATACAATACAACAATGTACAGTTTAACATGGAAAATTGGATGGAAACACAAACAGCAATACAGTACAGGGCCGAAAATATAACAGAAAAACCTGATGAACTGGGAGGAACTGCCAGTCCAACATCCATGTGCACAGACCCAGAACCCATTAAAAATATGTAGGATTAATAATAAGTCAGTGCTTTGTTGTTTCCTTTTTACACATTAATTTAACCATTTATTTCAGTGTAACTTTGAGAAATTACTCATGCTTGTTTGAAAATCCTATCAAATGACAATTCTCATAATGTATATACTGTATATATGTACAGGCACTGCCAGTGTTTAGCATGCATGAGTAGTGGTTTCCTGATTGTTTTGTGCCTCCATGGTATCGATGCTTTGTGTAGTTGCTGAAATGCCAGGAGTCCAAATTGGCACAGGCAACAACACAGGAGTCTCACATTTCAAACAAACTCCAGCAGAAGATTGCAGAAAATGAACAGCTTGCATTTGATCAGTAAGTTAGCTCAACTGAATATGTGAATTTGCTATGGTCAATGGGTGAGCTTGTTGAAGAGTTGAACCCATCAATGGGTGAGTTTGTTTTACTGAATGCACGAGTTTTCTTTGCTGAGTGGGTGAACATAATGTGGTTGGCGAGTGAGTTTGCTCTTGTGAATGGTTGTGCTTATGGTCAACACTTGAGCTTGTTCTCAATGGGTGAGCTTGCTTTTCTGAATGGGTGAGCTTGCTGTGCTCAGCAGATGAGCTTGCTGTGCTGGGAGGGTGAGCTTGGGCCGCTGGGCGGGTGAGCTTGGGGCGCTGGGCAGGTAAGCTTGGGGCGCTGGGCGGGTAAGCTTGGGGCGCTGGGCGGGTAAGCTTGGGGCGCTGGGCGGGTAAGCTTGGGGCGCTGGGCGGGTAAGCTTGGGGCGCTGGGCGGGTAAGCGTGGGGCGCTGGGTGGGTGAGCTTGGGGCACTGGGTGGGTGAGCTTGGAGTGCTGGGCGGGTGAGCTTAGGTGCTGGAATGATGAGATTGGGGTGCTCAATGGGTGAGATTAGTGCGTCTGAAGCATGAGCTTGCTGTGCTTCACAAGTGAGCTTCTTTGCACATGGAATTTCATTAATATTTTGCAGATTAACACAATTGATGGTGACCATCTGTTGTGACCTATGTATGCATTGATCAATTTTCAATCGGTCAGACCATGACAATATATATATATATATATATATATATATATATATACACACACACACACACACACACACACACACACACACACACACACACACACACACACACACACACACACACACACACACTCAAGGCTCAGGGGAGAGCAAGAACACTCAAAGGATCAGGATGCAACAGAACAAAAGGAATAGTATAGAGAGTGGAGAAACACCAACAGCAGAGTTGAAGGACAAAATTGAGGGAGACTTGAAAAATTTGAAAGTTCAATCTTGAGGTTGGATAGATGTTGTTTTCTGGCTTGCCTGAGAGTGGACACACACTAGTCGAGGGCTTTGTGGAACAAGCTGAGATTACCTTCGGTGGGTTTGCTTTCCAGGAAGAAAAGGCAAGTTGTTTCAGAGGAACTGCATCACCACAGGTTAGTGTACCATGGGTGGGAAGGAGGGTAGCATAACTGTAGAATTTGAGATGGGATGGCTCGGTGCATAATAGAGAGCTGGTTTCTTTTGAAGAATTCCCAGGCTGAGTTCATATCTGGGGCAGTAGATATAGGAGGCCAGTCTTGAAGTGAGAAGGCTAATTGCAGTCCCAACTGTGGAAGAAATTCAGTAATCTTCTCTGTCGGAGTCTGAGACCATTTATTAACAGAAAACATCAACGAACATGCTCATGGAAAAAGAGGATAAACAAACAATGAACAACATCAAACACAATCCCCTTTCTCCTCAAAATGCACACGGTAATTCTCTTTATACTATTTTGGACAGAAAAAGACAGGGGAGGGCTAACAAACATGAAGTAATGTGAACACCAGTTCAGCCTTGAGGAGAGGGTGACAACTGGGTTAGGACAAAACACAGAGACCGGGTGGATTACTTTCTGCTAGACAACGAGGCGTTAGCAAGGCGTTCTCCTCTTTAGCAGCTGGGCAATTCCATTTAAACATTGGAGACACCAGTCTTGGTTAGAGGTATTTCAGTGAGATAAAAGCACACAAGATTTAGTAAGGTACAATTCTATTTTATACTTTGTTCAATCACAAGCCGCAAGTTAATACATCTGAGAATACATGAATATATGTGATGGGAGGATTTGATGGGAGGGTGGAGGATGAGGGGGGGTGATTTGAGTGGGTAGGGTGAGTGGGAATGTTTAAGGGGGAAGCTTTGAGGGAGTGGTGTGAGGATGGGCTCACACGGTCCACCATCAACCCCTTTCTGATGAAACTACCTAAATCCAGGATCACTGCTCACCTCCACTCATTTGTTCCTATTTTTCCCAATCTGTGGAATCAATTTCCACCTCCTCTTCAATCTCATTCTTCTCTCCAGGTCTTCAAGATAGTTGTTCACCACCATCTCAAATCGTCCCCAATACAAAACCATGATCTTTTCTACCCTCGTTAACCCCACCCAAATCCCTTCTCCTTGCAATTTTCCAGTTTTCCCTCCTTGGAGTTTCCTTCTGGATCCATCTTGTCCACCACATGCATGCATATTTTCCATCCTGATTTTGTCTGTTGTGTCCTGATCAGTTCAGTGTACTAACTTTGCAAGTTCCGTTGTGTTATACTGTCAATTGCTGATAATAAAAGCAGACAATTGGTTGCCTATTTTGATAATAAAGCAAGATAAATAACAAGGTAATTGGTCAAATTTGAATGTTCATCAATTAACAACTATTATAACATGCAAAAGAACATGAAGTTGCTTTTGAAGCATCTATCTAACATTTTCCTCCAATAATCCAAATGCTGTCATATCCAAAACAGCAATGACTGATCCTGTACAAAGCTTTCTCCTCTCAGCTCCTCATTTGAAATATCCAATTAGGAATGAGAACGTGACAGAAAAAAATTGGTGTGGGTGAAACGCCAGTGAATGAAGAGGAAGAAAAAAAAAAGATCATAAAAAATAAATACCATAATAATAATGATAAAATAAATTTCATATGAACCCTTGCTATAATGCCCTTGTGCCTGCCCAACTGTTCTCCCCACCTCAACCTAATTCCCCTCTTCCCAGTAAAACTATTAAGTAAATGAAATTATGAAGTAAATAAACTGTGATAGATTAAATGAACTGGGGTGTTGATGAACTACGGGAAAGCAATGGCCTGCCTGCTCCTGTGTCAAAGTTCCTTGTATATCCTTGCATAATTGTGGGTGTACCAGCCACCTGTTTTGAAAAACAATATACTGTATTGTCATCATAGTGATGGCTGCCATTTGTTCATCAATGACTCAGATCACACGCAACCTGTACAACCTTTCTGTTTGAACCTGCCTGCATTTTATGAAAATATGAGAGGTGTTAACAGGTGGTGGTTTTGAGGTGTGCTAGGCATTGAAAAGCTGGAGAGTCATTGGCCTCTTGGTGGTTGCCTTTTGCTTGTGGGCTGGCAGTAGCAATCACTGCCTGACCATACATCCCAAAATACACTTTATAGCAGCCTTTGGTGATCTTCAAACGGATGTAAAGGCCAGTGTGTGGCAGCTTCAAACCTTGCCCAGATTCTGAAGGATCAACACACACCCAAAATCTGGGGCCTCCAGGTGCTAAGGTTTGGCCGTGAAAGAATAATGTACAAATGGCACAGACACACAAACAAACAAATAAACAAGCCGGTAGGTGACATGGGTGGTAGCAATATAATTGCATACTAGTCATAGTTTTTGACGGATCGGGCTGAATTTTTTTGACAAAGAGGTTGATTATAGTGCGCATAAAAGCGCCGAAGCCGATTTTTGATTTTCGAAAAAAAAAATTTAAAATATTTTTTCGGATTTTTTCAAAAATTTCAAAGTCCCGTTGCTAGGCAACGGTGGCGTCCATAGCAACGGTGCTCAAAAGCATACAACTAGATCCCGGTATGAACCTACCAGTCAAGTTTCATCAAAATCGGTTGACTCCTCTGGCCTCCAGAGCTGTCCATTACATACAAACAAACAGACAGACATACAGACAGCTGGAAAACCTGAGAATAAGGGTAGTCTAGCAACCACCCAACACTTGAAAATATTTTTTTAAATATTTACTTCTAAGAGAGCAGTGCATGGCACTGAGTCATCTCCTTTCGAGTTCATCACCAGTCACCATGATTCCTGTCGCCTGTATTGGTGTTCATTATTAATTTGGGTCTGGCCGGCAAATTTTCCTCCGTGCTCTTACACAATTTCGTGGCTGGGCAGCGTGGCTCCATTGGCAGGTCTGCCCACCTGCCGAACTAATTCTTCCACACCCACGGCTCGCTGAGACTATCTCCGAGCCTACCTACTCCTCACTAATGTGGGGAATGCCCTCACTGGCACTTCCCCCTCAATGCCCACAGGGCATTTTGGTGCTCCAGGTCCCTTTTCCCTGGGAACCCATGCTCATTACCTAATTTAACTCCTCGGTTTCTTGGACACACGGCCTACTCTGGACGACTACTCCAGCGCCCGGGGTGTCCTCTACTCGATACTCACCTTTCACAAGCCACGCTACGAGCCGGTTAATCATCTCCTGCACCCTGCAAAATGTTTCGTGCCTTCGTTCAACACCAACCACAAAACGACATCCCTTTGTTAATTTGACTATCCCAGTTACTAATATAACTCTAACTTCGGGTTCCCTTGGGTGGGATTCACTCCTTCCCCCAATAATTTGTTCACTCCATGCATTTCACATTCACTCCATTCAGAATCAGGCCCACTGACCCACATTCACTCATCATTTTTCCACTCACACAGACGCTCTACTAGCTACATTCTTCTAACTAACTCATGCTCCCCGTTATCCCTAACTCGAATGCACGTTCCATTTAATTCTATAGAGCTAAGCTACATCCCCCACTCCACATTCCATGTCTGTCCTTGTTCCCAATGATCTCTAATTTCTAACCTAAATTCCCCTAACTCGTGTTCCCAGACCCACATGGAGGACTGCTTTGAATGCCCCCATGAGGCCGTTCTATCTAATGCTATCTCCTTCCCCTAACTAGTGCTCCTTTGCCCAGGCGAGGATGTTCACTTCATCCTCGCCTGGCTTCGTTCTCCCAGATGCAGTCTTGGTGAGCCTTCTGTCTCCACGGAGGTGGTCGGCAGCACATCCATCGCCTGTTAATTGATTCAAATTTTGCACTGGCTTTGGACAATCTCCTACAGGAAACGCCGACGTGTCCGGCATACCCACTATTCGTGCTGCGGGATCCCTGCCGATGTCACTTGCAAACGGGCCACCCCGTGAGCTTCTCCACGCCCACTCTTACTCTGGCCATGCACAAGAGCCGTCCGGCGGTCACACAGGCATTTGCACTCGTGCCGGGTGTCCCGCCAGCACTAATCATGTCGCACAGCACGTGGGCCCTCGGAAATGGGCTCACATGGGAAAATATTTTTCCCCAAGTTCCCATAATCCCTTTGTTCGCTCTGCTTTTACCCATCCGTGTCCGATAACTTATCTGGCACGGAGCGTTTTGACGCCGGCTCCTCCGAAGCCATTAGCACTTCATTCAATGGTCCGCGCTCGGGTGGTTTGCCAAGCACAGACTGTGCACAATGTCGTACCTTGCACGCAGAGTCCCGTGGAGTGGGCACAGTTTCCAAAATAATTTTATCACGCTCGGGAGGCCCACCCTTCCCGTCTGTCACACTAACCGCTACTCCCGTCTGGGTCGATGCGTTCCCTGCACCATCACACACACTCATCCATGCCATGGTACTCACGCCCTGCATACATTCTGACACAATCATACTGGGGGCTTGTGTCAGCCAAATATATCCCGGGGCTTCTACCCCCCCCCAAAAAAAAAACTTGCCATGTACACTTTCCCATTATGTGCCCGCTCCACCTCGGAAAAACTGACTGGACTTACCTGGTCGCCATCTGCTTCGAGGGAGCATATTCTCTCCCTTCTTTTCCTGAAGGAGGTTATCCTGACCCTTACATCGGGTCTCAAGACATTCAACCAGCTCAATCTTAAGGCCCGGTCACACCTTGACGTTTTAGCCAACGTATGCCGATTTTTGAATTTTTTTTCTAAAACGCTGGCACACGTTGAATACATTATGGGTAAGTTTTGATAACATTGAGAGCACGCTGAAAAACACTGCCATACGTCGTTGTACGTTGGCTTTAAACGTACTTTTTGGTTGTCCTCAAATTTTTTCATGCTTGAAATTTCACGACGTATGCCGGCGTATGACTCACATGTTCCGCTACGCTGGCCACAAGTTGTATGCACGGTCTGCGATCGTTGACAGACGTCAACACATGCTACTTGTAAGTTAATCATAAGTTGAGACACGCCGAGGTAATGTTTAGCGTTCCCGAAACTTATTTCTAACCTATGATTAACCTGTTGTTGGCACGTTACGCGATCGTTGCCACACGTCGACAGACGTTACTTTTAAGTTACTCATAGGCTGAAAGACGTTGGTATAATGGATCGTCCTTGCGACAGCGTCCAGGGCCACGGCCAGGACACTTATTTGCAGCATTCTTCAAACTTTTCTTCGGCATGACGAGGATGTTCACACTTCGATGTCTAGCTTGGCGATGATTCCAATTGTCCATCGGCAGCGTCTATTTAAAATAGTCGAGTTTGAGCGTTTTAACACGTTCAGAAGAAACGCTTCAAATTTCCAAACCCCAGCGTCAAAAAACAAAGGCGAGTGAGAGCAATTTAAATCGTTCATTGTAAACAATGAAATAGCTGAGTGGTACCGTTTAAAAGTCGTTGAGTGGAAAAAAAAATCCAATTGTTGAGCGCAAGCGTCTACTTTCAATAGTGGAGATGCAGCCATTTAAATCGTTGAGTTTATCATTTAAATCGTTAAATCGTTAAACGCAAGGACGATCCATCATAACCCACACCCTCCCCCTCACACTCACCTACTACTGCCAACATGAACAAACCACTACTAATACTAATACTGATACTGATACTGATACTGTTACTGCTGACATGGACATCGACTCAAAAAGGACTCGAAAACACTGTTGGGTTCCCCTTTTATGAGCAGCATTTTTATATACCAATTCCCAAAACCGCTGGGAACACGTCTTTATATGGCAGTTGTAAGCTAGAAACACGTTATTTATTTATTTTTGTCGACCGGAAGACGTCATTGGAATACGTCTACATACGGCGATGTGTGTTGGGTCTACGTAAAGAATTGGTTCAAAGCATGTCAAACATAAGTTAGAAATAAGTTTCGCGTTAAAAAGACATTACCGCGACGTGTTTCGACTTATGAGTAGCTTATAAGTAGCCTTTGTGGACGTGTGTAAGCGTCCGCATATCGTGTGTAAAACTTATCCCCATCGCATGCGGAACGTGTGTCATACGCCGAGTACGTCGTAAAATTTTGAACATGTTTAAAATTTCTTGACGTACTCTACTTACTACGACGTATGATAGCGTACTTTAGCGTTCTACTCACGTATACCAAACTTACTCATACCGTATTTGACGTGCCCCAACGTTTTAGACACATTTTTCTTAGGTCGGCATACGTTGGCAAGATCGCCAAGGTGTGACCGCGATGTTGTCACTTCCATTTCTACGGCAGTTATGATTCGAATCGTTGTGCGTCAGCATTTTAATAGGCTACGTCACGACATCGTCGGCGATGCGTGCAACGCGCTATGCCTAAGTTAGACTATCGTTGGGCATTGGTTGTGTAGGCCGACAACAGGTTCAGCATTCGTTGGTATAAGTTATCTATAACACAACGAAACGTTCTGTGTCCGTTACCAATGCGTTATACATAAGACCAAGTCGCTATGAATACGTCCGAATCTTTCAAAAAAAACATCAAAGTTCAACGCAAGCCAGCGTTTTACATACATTTTAATACGTTGCCATCGCTGGCTAAAACGTCAAGGTGTGACCGGGCCTTTAATGTACTTCACCTTCCCTTCTATTTGTGTTTGCTCCTCTTTTACTTTATGTAATTCATCATTCACCCGTTCCATCTCTGTTTGTGTCTCCGTTAATTTCTCCCTTGCTATGTTAAAACACTCTTTGGTCTTGTCCTCGTGTTTCTTTAATTGCTTGCCCATTTCCTGATTTTTCGTCTCTACCTGTCCGAGTTTATCTACTTCTCTCTTAACCGCCATTATTTTATTCGTCACTTCTTCCTTACCCGTCTTCATCGCAGTCCAAACACCCTCCATATTCTCTTTCACCCTGTTCATCTCCTCATGTTCTGTCCTGATCTCATTTGCGAAATTACGGTCCATGTTTTGCATTACTCCCTTTCCCTTTTCCAGCTCTGCCTTCAACTCCTCCTGACCCGCCTTCATTTCCTCCCGAATTCCATCGCCATTTACTCGAATATCCTCAGCCAGTTTTTGCATGTCACTCTTCTGTTGTTTTTGTCCTGCTTGCATATCACTCCTCATTTGGTTTTGTCCTGCTTACATATCACTCTGCATACCACTCTGTTGGTCCATCATCTGTTTCACCATTTCCAATATTTGAGTCATGTCAAATGGCTTTGGCGAAGCCAATCTACTATGATCGGATGTGGATCCCATGGGGATCACGATGTCCTCCATGAGGGAAATTTGATGATGGGGGTGCCCAAACATCGTTGTTATCGCGGTTGCCACCAACGTTTCCTCTGGGTATGGCTGCAGGGAACGATCTCCGTCAAAGCTGTCATACTGAGCCATGGATTCCTCTAACATTGTTGTTACAAAACCCACCTGAACCAGCTCGTCTTGGTCCACCATGGTCCATCCAAATAATTAAATAAAATTTATATCCTAACCTGCTCTTAATTTTGGGGGGTGCGATAAGAACAACCCAGGTTTGAATCCTGTTCCAGACACCAAAGTGTCCAGGGTTTGTACCACTTCTGACAATAAAGTGTTGTGGACCTGGGGTCAGGGTGAGAAGACCACGAGGGGGTCCAATGCCACACCACTACCTCGGGTTCCCACAAGACTCGCCGGAATTGCAGGCCATCACACACAGGTAACTCCGTGACATGGCTGGTCGCGAATCTAATGCTAATAACTCAACCACGTGACTTAGGGTCCTGCATCAAATGGAAACCGGTTACCTAAAATGGTCAGGTGATCTAATTACAGGGGGCATGCCCTCAGTATGCCTTGGTCAAACTGGATCACCTTACTGCATCAGATGCAGCTGAGTGTAACTGCCAAGGATGTACCGGAGAGAAAACAGATAGTTGGGGGACAACGTCCCGGCTAGGCTTGGATACGGACCATGCTGGACCAATGAAGGAAAAGATGAAAACGAGCTGGGAACATTTCTGCACAAGCATTTATTTACAATCAGGCAAGGAAAGGTATGTGACACAGTGAATGGGTTTTATTATTATGTACAGCAGGGATAGCAAGGAATTCGTGGGATGCGACAAAAGGTAAGCAACTTACAAAAGCAGACTGAGCAGACTTATCCCATTATATCTTCTACAATCTTAACTTATGCCACGACAGGCACCACCACACACACACACACACACACACACACACACACACACACACACACACACACACACACACACACACACACACACACACACACACACAAACCTGATGAAGATTAGTTAGCCAGAAGGAAGGAGAGCAGATGAGGACTAACGGCCTCTCAATACCTGTCTGGGTCGGCTGACCAACGCAACCCAGTACACTATGGGGGATGCTCCGCTTGAGCAATCCCACCTTAAGAGTCGGCGCATTATCTCCTGCTTGATCACTTTGCCGGGGCTCATTGAAATGTGTGCTCCACACTGGTCCAGAAGTACATCTGTCGCACACCAGCCCCAAGTGTAGATGCAGCGACAGGCAGACAACGAGGAGCGGTGAAGTGAGGGTGGAGCAGAGAGGCGAAGGATCGGGTGAGGCAGGCAGGCGGACGAAGAACAGAGAGAGACCGAACGGCTTCATGGTCTGCCTTTTATAAGCCCTGGCGAAGGGTGGGGTGACGACCTGAAGCGACGCGCTGTCATCCGAATTGTGCTCTCCTTTTGGGTCCCGGTCCCACCCTGCCAGACTCCTAGGACGAAGTGGTCTCATTCGCACATCCGGCACAACACGGTCCAAACTCCTGGGCCGTGTTCTGATGACTGGACGAGGGTTATGTTGGCCCCGCATGCCCATCCGGTGCACCCCCGGTGAGCTGCGGTTGGTGCTGTTTATGTGCTTTGCCCGTCCCCGCACCATGCGGCCCATGCAGCCTGGGCCATGCAGCATACCTCTGCTTTGTGGCGAACTGAATCGATGTGGAGGTGCGAGGAGGTGCGAGATGACCTTTCCCATGTGCGGAAGATGTTGGTGGTCGAGGTTGGTGAGCTTTTGGTGAGCGAAGGTTGAGTCAGGTGAGACGCCGTTTCATTTTTTCATATATATATATATATATATATATATATATATATATATATATATATATATATATATATATATATATATATATGTTTATATTTTTAAGAAACCTTTACTTTGATTAATTTAAGGCTTCATATTTTAAAAGCAGAATATAGTTGAAACAATTGTAGTTAAAAAAAAAAATCCTCTGTCTTCATTTTAATCTTTCTTTCAAAAATCCAAACAGCATGTCAGCCTTTTTGTCATTTATGTTTTCATAATAAAACTTTTTACCTTGTTATTGAAAGCTACATTTATAAAGAAATATTTTCAGAAGTGAAAAATAATTTTATCAGTGGTGCAAAGTCAGTGTTTGGTACATGGAATCACCTTCGTTCAATAGCAGGTTTCCCTCCAGAGATTAAAAGCAGCAGTATACCACCTTCTCATGTCATCCTCCATCCCTTTCCCACAATTTTTTTTTTTAATTCCTGTTAACCCATTTCTCTCCCTCTTCTCTCTCAGCAGTATACCACCTTCTCATGTCATCTTCCATCCCTTTCCCACAATCGTATTTTTTTTTAATTCCTGTTAACCCATTTCTCTCCCTCTTCTCTCTCCTCTATTCCTGCTCATTCATTCCCATGTTTGTGTCCACCTGTTGCCCCGCTGGGTTTCGGCTCCGGATGAAGACTACTTGATGATGAAAACATCAGATCTTAATCAACCCGTAATATTAGGCAAATACTGCATTTTGGTCATTTTTCGTTTAAGTATGAACTTTCTCAACTATAACTTTTTTGTTATTTTTTTTATATTGATCTATGGCTCATGGAGAAGTTTGTACATAAATCACTTGGAAGACAAAGACATTGACGGACAACAGTGTATTTTGTTGACAATGGGCAAATACAGAATATGGGATTTCAACACAGTTTCTGCATCTTGAGCTTCCGGTGAAGAGGGAAATTCTAAACAAGATAACCTCTTTCTTCATGTGTACAGTTTTTATCCATTCTTAAGACGGAAGACAAAAATCTAGGCAGAGAAATCACTTGCATTTGGAGCACAGGATTGATGGATTATGAAAGAGATGGACCGCCGAGATGCTTCCAGCAGCACAGAGCAATTTGGTTCCATCTATCCTCAAATCCAATAACTGTCCAAAGCTTATGGATGCACCGTGCTTTCATTGACAGCATCGCATTTGGACCTCCCAGTCTGCTGAGACTCATCGTGCTGCTGGGATTAAGCCACTGATAAAAAAAATTGAGTCATAAGTCAGCGGCAAAGTCTGGTATTAGTCCTTGCACCCTAAGCCAGCAGAACTGGGGACTGAAAGGCTCAAGTAACCTTCATTTGATTAGTGCATTGTGCAATGCTGTTTCAAGGTGTGAATCTTTCTAATTAAATTGTCAAAAATAAGACAAACATTTTAATAACGTTTCACTCGTTATATTCAAACAATTGAAGGATTTTTAAAAACGTGTTCGATAAGTCCAGCCATTTCCGAACGTCGCATCCAATGGTGTTTGAAATAAGCTCAGTGGTAATGTGAGATTTTTCTCAATTTGCCAACATTACATCTGCACTGATGAATTAAACTTCCCCAGAGGGAGCTGGACCACTGGGCTGCAACTCGATTGGGTCACTCGTTTCAGAAATATTTCACTTAAATTCTTTCCAGAGGTTTTTAACCACACTTCTCATGGAGTATCAGGTCAGGTCAGGAATGGGAGCAAGCGCCGGAGCAGCGCGTCACTGCATACACTTTCCGTTGGTACTCAAGGGGCCTCCGTCTGGCAATCCCCAAGGCAGATGCCTGGCTCATCCCCATCTCCTTGACATGCCAATCAACCTGCTAAAATCACGAGACACATGGTCGGCCCATTTGCCACCTCCACTCATGAGGCTCCCTCACTGAGAGAATCTGGTAAGAAGGAACAGCGTCAGGAAAACCAGCCACATATCCATACAGCTACAGCTGACACTCATAGACAATGCAGGTAACAAATCCAATTTGAGTCTCTCTCAGCAACCGCTCGTTGGGCACAAAGTCAGAAAAGTGATCGCCAAGGATTCTCCGAAGAGACCTGCTACCAAAGTAATTAAGTCTCCGTCTCAGATACCTAGTCAGAATCCAAGTCTCACTTCCAGAGAGCGAGACTGGAAGTCCCATGGACCTGAAGGCTCGGACTTTCGTCCTCCTGCACAGGTACCGACAGTGCCACACCCCATGATCCAGTGAATCCATGACTCCCCAGGCCTGACCCAGACATCTATTGACCTCTGGCTCTCAGCCAACAGAGATATGAATATCACTGCCAAGGTAAGTGAATCTCTCTGTGACCTCAACATCCTCACCACAAACAGGTACAGACAAGATAGCAGCATCCAAGATGTCATTGAAAGCCTGGATCTTAGTTTTGCCACAGGAAACCTGTAATATTTGCCTGGTATTGACTTAATGGTTCGGGTGGTAGGCTTGGGATCCTCGGATCCTTAGTTCAAATCCCCCTCTGCTGTTGAATTAATAACAGGTGGGGTTGACTTTGCTTGTCGTCCTTCCTAGGTTGGCAAAATGAGTGCCAGCTTGCTGGTATCCTGCGTCGGAGTGGCGACCCATCCAGGATTGTGCCCAATAGCCAAGGAGACTGCTTAGGCAGCACCAACGGTCTATCGAGAGTGTGGTCCCAATTGATGGATGGATGGAATCCCATAATCCAAGTGGCTCTGACTCCTCAATCAGCACCTCGATGGCCCCCAAAAGGATATCCAGAGTCTCTGCAAAGATGATTGTATCATCTGTCAAATCAAGGTCAGAGATCTTGACATTCCCAAACTATTCACCGCAGCTTGAACTGTCCCACATCCCCCCAGAATCCAATCCATACAAGCGCTGAAAAGTGTTGGTGCCAGGACACACATGATGAACTCCAGCAACAACTGGAAATAAGTCCGAGATGGTATCACAACATCTCAGAGCACTCTCAATGCCAGAGTATAGTTGAGACATCAGATTCATCAGTTTTGGTAGCACCCCACGAAGAACTAAAATCCGCCAGAGGGCATTTCGATTCACTGAATCGAATGCTTTGCAGAGATCAACATAGGCTGCAAGCAGCCCCTGCCGAAACTCTTGTTTGCATTCGGTGAGGACCCGAGGGCAAGGATATGGTCAATCGTTAACCTCTTTGGTGTAAAGCCTGACTGCTCTGGCTGCTGTTGCTCAAGCAATTGGTGGCGAACCCTATCAATAATTATATCCGAGGAAATACATTGCCTGGCACTGAGAGCAGCGTCACGACTTGGTAGTTGTTGCAGTCCTGACCTTCACTCTTCCCTTTCCAGAGAGGGACAACAAGGCCCCTCTTCCAGTCAGTTGGGATGATGCCTGTGTTCCATGTAGAGCACAGAACTGCAGGCAACAACATGAGGACAGCATTTCCACCAGTCTTGAGAAGTTCAGCAAAGATGCCACAACTCCCAGGAGCTTTACCCCATTTCAACCGGTTCACTGCAGCCTGTGTTTCCACAAACAAAGGTGGATCACAGTTGATTGATGGTCAGCAATAGGGATAGTAACTCCCCTGCTATCCAATTCAACAGCTGGTGGATCATCCTGGTACAGCCACTCAAAGTAACTGGCCCAGTAGGCCTTCACTTCGGACTCCTCTGTCAAGAGCCCATCATCCTCCGCTTTAACTGCAGTACACCGAGTGACGGGCTTGGAGGAACACAATGTGTGAATTCCCCTGTAAGCAGGGCGAGAATTTCTTGACCACGGGTGATGCTCTACCCCCTCACAGATTCCTTGTTCATTGGCCTCCTTGTCCCCCCTCAGCGCATGTGCAGTTTTACGCCTCAGCTCCCTGAACAGCTCAACTCTGCCAATCAGCCTGGCCCTGCAACTCTGTTCAATGGTATCCAGTGTCCCTTGAGAGACAAAATTCTTCTTTGCCCTACGGTGAGTTCCAAGACATCCACCGGCAACATCAAGGATGGTGGGCTTGAAGGCACTCCACAACCCTTCAGGATTCGCTTAAAGCACCCAGACACTCCAATCCCCACTCAGCCTATTCGCAAACTCCTCAGCTCCCCTCTCATCCTTCAGCTTGCCAACATCCAGCCTCGGCTGGGATGGCACCATTCTCCTGGATGTAAGCTGAAACTTCAGAGTTGCTACAAATAGCCTTTTGTCGATATTGAGGAACTGAGCACTCCGGTAGATCTCGCAGTTCTGGATCATCTTCTCGCAACCATCAACGTGAACATGGTTAATCTCCTTTGCCACACCACCAGCATTGGAATTCCAAGTCCAGCGATGAGCCTGTGTGCACTAAAACTATGAACCAGCCATCCTACATCCATGACTTCTTGCAAAGTGAAGGAACTTAGTGTTATTCTGGTTTAGTGTTCCAGAACCATGGGTCCAACACATGTCTCATAACCATCCCTATCAGTTCCAGTCGATGCATTTAAATCCCCCAAGACGAGAAGAGTATCTCACCTTGGGAACTGATCAACCACAGACTCGAGCGTGGCGTAGAATGCGTCCTTCACGTTGAGATCACTCGCCTCGGTTGGAGCATAAACAGAGACCAGGGAAACGTTTACCGCTGGTGCACGCCGACTCTGACAGGTTAATTAGTTTTGGAATTATAATCTCCCAGTCTATCTCGGTTCGGAGAATGCTGGATCAATGGAAGGCAATGACAATCACGGACAGGTTGAAACGTCAACAAGGTATTTATTATTAACAAGGAAAATAAATGAACTGAAGGTCTTTTTATTTCCTTGTCGATTAAATGGGTGAATTCAACTCATATGTTCAATCAACAAAACAAGCAGTCATAGACTGGTACTTACGAAATCGTCAACTTGACCTCTGACCTTGTCAAATTAAAGCTGTCTCCAGAGAAGGTAGCGACGCAAACCAGAAATTTCTGCGATGATTCTGTACCAAACCATCAAAAATCGTAACGTCGACCGAAGCAAAAACTTCCATTTCTCCACGCAATTATTTTATATTATTTTATCAGTCACAAAACCGTAATATTTGGCTATCCACCAACAATCTTTACATAATCCGACGGCTTAGCGAGTCAGGCATGCGACGATAACCTTTATTGGGATAAAAAATTACTTTTAAACATCATCTTTATCGAAAACACCATCAGCGCGCACACGGAAGACCTTACGTGAGTCAACGACGCGTCTGCTCGAGCACACTGCATCACGTGATGACCCATGACGCGCTAGTGAAATATTTTTATACAATCTTAAAACGTCTCCAAAACATTCCATTTTTACCAGAATTTCGACAACCGAGCTTTAAGCGTCCTAAGCGATCGCAAAAACCGAAGACAAAATTAAAATCGAAGTTAAAACGAACTCGTAACGTCGAGCGAAGCAAAAATACTCCATTTCTCCACGTGAATTTACGGAATTATGCTTGACCTCACTGTGACCTTGACCTTTGAACGATTTTGACCAAAATCTAATCAGCACTAGCCACCACCCTCCTGAATCACGTGGTGTAATTTGACATTGGTAGCTTCTTCCGTTCTCGAGTTATCGTGCCTACAAACAAACAAACAAGCAGTCATAGACTGGTACTTACGAAATCGTCAACTTGACCTCTGACCTTGTCTAATAAAAGCTGTCTCTTGAGAAGGTAGCGACGCAAACCAGAAGTTTCTACGATGATTCTGTACCAAACCATCAAAAATCGAATGTTTTGGATGTTTGACCTCACTGTGACCTTGACCTTTGACCGATTTTGACCAAAATCTAATCAGCGCTAGCCATCACTCTCCTGAATCACGTGATGTAATTTAACATTGGTAGCTTCTTCCGTTCTCGAGTTATCATTTTTTGGATGTTTGACCTCACTGTGACCTTGACCTTTGACCAATTTTGACCAAAATCTAATCAGCAATAGCCATCACCCTCCTAAATCACGTGGTGTAATTTAACATTGGTAGCTTCTTCCGTTCTCGAGTTATCTGTACCAAACCATCAAAAATCGGATATTTGACCTCACTGTGACCTTGACCTTTGACCGATTTCGAACAACATCTAATCAGCACTAGCCATCACCCTCCTGAATCACGTGGTGTAATTTGACATTGGTAGCTTCTTCCGTTCTCGAGTTATCATTTTTTGGATGTTTGACCTCACTGTGACCTTGACCTTTGACCAATTTTGACCAAAATCTAATCAGCGCGAGCCATCACCCTCCTAAATCACGTGGTGTAATTTAACATTGGTAGCTTCTTCCGTTCTCGAGTTATCTGTACCAAACCATCAAAAATCGGATATTTGACCTCACTGTGACCTTGACCTTTGACCGATTTCGAACAAAATCTAATCAGCACTAGCCATCACCCTCCTGAATTACGTGGTGTAATTTGACATTGGTAGCTTCTTCCGTTCTCGAGTTATCGTGCCTACAAACAAACAAACAAACAAGCAGTCATAGACTGGTACTTACGAAATCGTCAACTTGACCTCTGACCTTGTCTATTTAAAGCTGTCTCTCGAGAGAAGGTAGCGACGCAAACCAGAAGTTTCTACGATGATTCTGTACCAAACCATCAAAAATCGAATGTTTGGATGTTTGACCTCACTGTGACCTTGACCTTTGACCGATTTTGACCAACATCTAATCAGCGCTAGCCATCACCATCCTGAATCACGTGTTGTAATTTAACATTGGTAGCTTCTTCCGTTCTCGAGTTATCATTTTTTGGATGTTTGACCTCACTGTGACCTTGACCTTTGACCGATTTTGACCAAAATCTAATCAGCAATAGCCATCACCCTCCTGAATCACGTGGTGTAATTTAACATTGGTAGCTTCTTCCGTTCTCGAGTTATCTGTACCAAACCATTAAAAATCGGATATTTGACCTCACTGTGACCTTGACCTTTGACCGATTTCGAACAAAATCTAATCAGCACTAGCCATCACCCTCCTGAATCACGTGGTGTAATTTGGCATTGGTAGCTTCTTCCGTTCTCGAGTTATCGTGCCTACAAACAAACAAACAAACAAGCAGTCATAGACTGGTACTTACGAAATCATCAACTTGACCTCTGACCTTGTCTAATAAAAGCTGTCTCTCGAGAAGGTAGCGACGCAAACCAGAAGTTTCTACGATGATTCTGTACCAAACCATCAAAAATCGAATGTTTTGGATGTTTGACCTCACTGTGACCTTGACCTTTGACTGATTTTGACCAAAATCTAATCAGCGCTAGCCATCACCCTCCTGAATCACGTGTTGTAATTTAACATTGGTAGCTTCTTCCGTTCTCGAGTTATCATTTTTTGGATGTTTGACCTCACTGTGACCTTGACCTTTGACCGATTTTGACCAAAATCTAATCAGCAATAGCCATCACCCTCCTAAATCACGTGGTGTAATTTAACATTGGTAGCTTCTTCCGTTCTCGAGTTATCTGTACCAAACCATCAAAAATCGGATATTTGACCTCACTGTGACCTTGACCTTTGACCGATTTCGAACAACATCTAATCAGCACTAGCCATCACCCTCCTGAATCACGTGGTGTAATTTGACATTGGTAGCTTCTTCCGTTCTCGAGTTATCGTGCCTACAAACAAACAAATAAACAAGCAGTAATAGACTGGTACTTACGAAATCGTCAACTTGACCTCTGACCTTGTCTAATAAAAGCTGTCTCTCGAGAAGGTAGCGACGCAAACCAGAAGTTTCTACGATGATTCTGTACCAAACCATCAAAAATCGAATGTTTTGGATGTTTGACCTCACTGTGACCTTGACCTTTGACCGATTTTGACCAAAATCTAATCAGCACTAGCCATCACTCTCCTGAATCACGTGGTGTAATTTGACATTGGTAGCTTCTTCCGTTCTCTAGTTATAGTGCCTACAAACAAACAAACAAACAAACAAACAGAAACGGAAGTCATCAATATACCTACGAAATCTTTAGATTCCGTAAGTAACAAACAGAAACGGAAGTCATCAATATACTTACGAAATCTTTAGATTTCGTAAGTAACAAACAAACACACAAACAGAGGATGGAAGTCATCAATATACTTACGAAATCTTTAGATTTCGTAAGTAATAATCTCTATCAAATAAATAATTCAACAAGCATTTATAGAAAATGGGCAGAGCAGATGCTTATCACTATTATATGCCTTACTTAACAATTATACACGAGACATGGGTCCCCGTCAGACCATTCAGGGGGAAAAGAAATCCGGTCTCGGATTACCAGGACAGAAGTCGTCGTGCGTCTATTAAAATAACCCAAAATGTGTAAGTGTGGCTTGGTCTGCCTCTTTGAATGAGCTCTCCACAGGTTGGCTCGTTTCTGTTTTTAGAGCTTTGCCTCTCCCTGCACCCACCCACAAACAGGCTCGAATACCAATCGATGTCACATCGTCATTCCCAAGAACCAGGAACGCCAAGAGCCAGGAACGCCAAGAACCAGGAACGCCAAGAACCAGGAACACCAAGAACCAGGAACACCAAGAGCCAGGAATGCCAAGAACCAGTCAGACCTTGCAGAACCAACAGGAACAGTCCAAATGTCACCAACCGTCGTTGCTGCTGTCAAGAGCTGTCAGGAGCTGTCACCAACCACCACTTCAACTCTCATCAGGATCTCTCACCAACTGTCATCAGAATCTCCCACCAACAACCGTTGCAACGGTCATCAGGATCTCCCACCAACTGCCATCAGGGCGGTCCTGCTGTCCTTTTATAGGCGACCAGTGTGGGCGGAGCCTCAAGCACAACTTCAGCCAAATCCAGCTTGCTTATTGGCACATTTGTACACGAGACCTCCAACCGTCCATTCTCGCGCTCATTCTCTCCCGTCCATCAAACGAGATGCAACTCCCAATGAACACAGGCCTGGCTTACGACGCCATGTTTTTGGCACTGGACAAACTCCAGAAAGCGGCCATTTACCAGAATAAATGAGCGGAAACATGAAGCAATGACAGAACATTAACAGGCAATCATCACCTCTTTGTTAAGCCCGATTTGAAGAAGAGCCGGTCAGCGTCCATAAAGCCACTGAACGGGTGTCGGTCGTTGTTGGAAAAAGGAGGGTGTCGAACATCAATGGAAAAAGGTGGGTTGTTGATCGTTGATGAAAAAAGGTGGGTGCCTGAGGTAAACGGTCCGACCAGAATCCCACCACACAAGGGGATGGATCTATTCTGAAGATGCATTTATGGAAATAACTGTCGGAGGACATGGATGCTGTGTGCATTACTTGGATCCGATTCTGAAATCCATAACAATATATATTGTTTCGGTTGTGGGGGTAGATGGAAGAATTTAATCGGGAATATAGCATTGTATAGAGATGCTTGGTCCGTGGACGTGTAGGAGGTTGCTCGATGTAACTAAGTAGGGAACCTGTGAGCTTAAGTGTTACGTGTCGCCACACAAGGGGGTGGTGTCATGTTAATTAGCGAGGGTTTAAGAATAAGCTTCCCCAGTATGTAATCACCCCTCTATGATTTTTTCCCTATGTTTCTATATTTCAAGATCGGCAATAAAGGTGGGGAATACATCCCGAAAACAAGCAAACGGGCAGAAAGCCCCACCTGTTCAAAGGGTGCCCCACCTTCAAAGGCGAAAAAAATATATTTTAAAAAATCAATTCCAGATTCAGTCAAGTACTCTTCGGGATTATTTGATCAATGCAAACAACCTCAGCGGTATAGTTCGCTGGAGCTATATTTTTATTTTTTTTTTGAAATGACTTTTTTTTATTAACCGCTGTCACAACGGGAACCCAACGGGTTCATGGGTCATGTAATCAAATGGAAAAAACGATGCCGAACCAGGATACATCAAGGATATCTGAAAGATGCACAATGACAGATTATAATCATTTCATGAGAGTAATAATAAAATAATCAATGATTCAATTTATAACAGCAATATTATGACCTCCCATAATACTTTTACATGCTGTTGTGCAACATTAAACAACTAACTTACATGAATGATGTGGCCTGCCACGACCAGCACGTTATTCACACAGGATGGACCGAAAAGGTCAGACTATACAGGATGACCGTAGTATCGATCTCTGTCATGTGGATATCAACCTGTATAAACCACACGACAGTTAGTGTTTCTTATCTGGAATGCTCAGGAAGCCTAAACTACTCATCACTACTAAACTTACCCGTTTCTTTGGTGGCATGGTAAAGTTGTTGGGATTTTCAAAAACTGCAAAAAAACATTACCACATTAACTTCTTGTAACAACCATTTTGCACATGACTGGACCTGATGTGGCAGAAAACGACGGGACCGATTTTCGGGAAAAATGCGCCAAAATCTGGAATTGCGCCAAATCAAACACTTGTTCGTGTTGCAGTGTTGCAGTCAAACGCAGTGTTGGTGCAGATCTCGTGCACTGCGCACTCCTCTCTTGGTAGCTCGAGGGCAAACGGTTTGCACTTGCATGAAGAACAGACATTCAAACAGCCAAACAGACAGGCTAACTGACTCTGTGTTCACATTCTTCATCCCATAAGAGGTTCCTGTGCCAAATTTGGTAGCTCGTGGTCAAACGGTTTGTGTATGTGTAAAGGACAGACAAACAAACAGACCTCCCACACTCAGTCTAGATTTTTCCCACCATTTACACGAGTTTTGGATTTTTTTGTTGTTGTTTGTTTGTCTATTACCTCTTCTGCATTTACTTGTATTCTCACTTTTTCTTTCCCTTTCTCCTTTTATTGGATTCGCTATATATGCTAGATATCCCTTATTGTCGGGTTTTCCGTGTGTGTGTGTGTGTGCGTGCGTGCGCGCGCGCGCGCGTGTGTGTGTGTGTGTGTGTGTGTGTGTGTGTGTGTGTGTGTGTGTGTGTGTGTGTGTGTGTGTGTGTGTGCGTGTGTGTGCGTGTGTGTGGGTGTGTGTGCGTGTGTGCGTGTGTGTGTGTGTGTGTGTGTGTGTGTGTGTGTGTGTCTGCAACGCGAGGCTCCACAGCACGAACCAGCGAACCGATTTCGATGAAACTTTGCCAACATGTGCAATATGTACTGGGAATGTGCGCGTTTGAATTTCGTTGCCGAGCAACCACCCGTTGCTGTGCAGCGGCCGAAAAACTGCGTACAGTATTTTCAATACTTGTCCTTCAGTTTTGAATGTAGAGAAACGAGACTTCGGAATTAAACACTTTGAGATATTTGGAAAATTTTACTCAAGCCGATTTTTGATTGAGGTTTTATTTTTCAAATGGTAGTCCTTCAAAAATAGGGTGTCTATTTACCGTCATTTTTTATGAGCAGTGCCAGTTGGCAAAATACGCAATAGGAAAAATCTTGCCAGGCAGAGGAACAATTGTATGTGAACCAATACGTCTTGGCAATGAATCTTCGTCGGTGGATCGGTCAGAATGAAAAGCATCGTATCCAGCGCTTCGATCCTAGCGAATCCCTCGTCGCCTGCCGGCTTGTTTCTTTCTTTCTTCGCCAGTAAAATGTTTTTGGCTTTCTTTGATGGGGGTGGGGGATTTTAGTACATTTGCTTTTGTGACATCTTCTGCATTGTGCTTTGAACATCTTTTTTTTTCTTCCTGGTGAGCTGGAAGGAGTGCAGGTCAAGATTACTGTTCATGTAAACTTCCCGATTCATATGACCGTTTCATGCTGCTGCTCTGGTGGTATTCCATCTCCATGGCGAAGTGAATATCCATCGTTTTCTAATTTGAGCTCCAAAAATACATTAGAAAATAATGTAAAAAAAAACGTTTGATGACAACCTTTGATAAAAATTCACTGGATATTTTGGATGAGAATCTTTTTCACATCCTCATCTGTCAAACTTATTAAAGAATGATTTGTACTTGGTGAACACTCCCTGTTCACTCAGGTTAAAATGAATGAGAGTTAATACAAAGGCAATTCCATCGCTCTCGAATCTCGAAGCACAAACCTTCTTGCTCAGCGTTTATGAATTGGAAGGGCTTGTGGGAGTCTATGTAGACACGGCTACCACAGCGTTGAGAGAAACACTCCATTTCCCCCCTTTACCACAAGCTTTGGTGTGCAGTTAAAAATGATGATCCAGTGCCTTTAACCAATTCCTTTACGCAATCATTTTTTTTGATGCCCATGAAGTTTATAGTCTGCTTTTAGTATATAGTTTGTGATTATCAAACAGTGTAGATGAGGTCGTACATATTTGGCATTCTCTAGATTTACCTATTTTCCTTTAGTTTTTACATTTATACAGATGCAACTGGGGTGAAAAGATCTGAGCGGTCGGTGTGAAGTCTTCAACCTGCCACACTTGCTGTTTTTCAATTGAGATGTTCTTTACTTTTAAAAAAAAATGCAATTTTAAAAAGCAATGAATCCACCTTTGGCAAAATACTATTTGGTCCAAATGCTGAAACACAGAGTCACCCAAAAATCTGTTATTTCTGTTTTGAGTCTTCATCACGAAGACAAATATCATTTTAAAATGCAGAACTTATATACAAATTGGCATGTAGGGTATCAGGAAGCAAATTAAGCGAGATGCCTTGTTTGTATAACTCAACACGACGTCATTACTGATATAATTTAACATCTACTCTGATTGACCAATCAATATTCTCGAGTAAGTACAAACCAACAGGGAAAAACGTCAACATGTATCTTTAAAGTGAAATATCCACAAATCAGTAAGATAGATCATGATTTCAAGGGGACATTATGTACTTCCCTTTGTCAATAAATAAACGTTTCTGGAACATCCAGAAGAGAGACAGCTACAGTACACTATTTACCTCTGCCAATGAAGGTGGGCGGAGGTTATGTTTTCACCCCAAACTGTTTGTTCCTTCCAAAATCCAAGATTTGCAAGTATATTGGTTCGTGTGGTTTGTGACTTGCAGAATCGAAGAATTTTCAAGTATATTGGTCAGTCGATTTTGTTATTCTGTCCGTCTGTTGCCTACATATCACAATTCTAAACCGATCGTCATAAAACGTTACCAAGTTGTGGAGGTAATCTCAACTGAGAAGCCGATTGATTTTGAGGTCAAAGGTCATCTTGAGGTCAAATTTATGAAATCGTCATTTTTCTTCCGATTGACTTGAAATTTGAACAAGATGTGCATATTGTGTCACTGAATTGGGAAACCAACTATTTTTGAGGTCAAGAGGTCAAAGGTCAACTCTCGGTCAAACTTCTACAATCATCAATTTTCAACTGAAAAAATCATCAATTTTTATCCTATTCACTTGAAAGTTGAACAGGATTTGCATAGTCCATTGCTGAATTTGAAAACCAACTATTTTTGAGCTCAAAGGTCAAGTCAAGGTCAAACTTCGAAAATCATCAATTTCAATCTGAAAAATCATGAATCTTCATCCAATTGAACTGAACTTTTATTAAGATTGTGAAATTTAAATCTTTATGAAATGGACAATTTGATGTATCCATGGCAACCTTTGGAGGGGGAAGGGGGTGGATTTTGCAAATAGCATACTCTGTATGATGTCTTTTTCTTATTTGTTTATCTGTCAATCTCCTTCAGGTCATTTTTTCCATTTTTTTAATTCAGATATTCATGAAACTTCACCACCTCGTGGAGATAGTGACAAGGACGAAGCCTATTGTTTTTGAGGTCAAAGGTCAGATAAATCGTCAATTTTCAACTGATTCACTTGATATCTGTGCATATTTTACAACATAAAACACATGTAAGTATTTGGCTGTTTCCCTTCATAAGGACGATTTAAGAAGGGTTTTAAAGGCCAATCTTTTAACATGACTGTGTGTTGACTGCGGTCTGTTTTTACCTCCGCCACCGAAGGTGAAGGATGTTGTGTTTTCACCCCTTTCTGTCTGTTTGTTACTTGCAAAATCGAAGATTTTTCAAGTATATCCATCCGTCGATTTTGTTATTCTGTCTGTCTGTCTGTTTGTCGCCCACAGGTCACAATTTTAAACCGTTCTTTATTAAACTTTACCATATGTTAGAATTTGTCATGAGGAATAAGCCTATTGTTTTTGAGATCAAAAGGTCAAAAGGTCAACATCGGCCAACACCTGAGGTGAGATTTCTAAAATCCTCAATTTTCATCCGATTGACTTGAAATTTGGAGAGTATTTATATTTCAGATCACTGAATTCAACCAACCAATTATTTTGGAGGTAAACATGGACCAAAAGGTCAACATAGCCCCAAAGTCAACAATTAAGGTGGTACTTCTAAAATCCTCAATTTTCATCCCATTGACTTGAAATTTAGAGAGTATTTATATTTCAGATCACTGAATTCAACCAACCAATTATTTTGGAGGTCAACATGGACCAAAAGGTCAACATAGCCCCAAAGTCAACAATTAAGGTGGTACTTCTAAAATCCTCAATTTTCATCCCATTGACTTGAAATTTGAAGATGATTTGCATATTTGATCATTGAATTCAACCACCAATTATTTTTGAGGTCAAATTTGTTTTATGGACTTTGCGAGTGTCGTGCTCTGTGTGACGTCTTATTCTTCTTTGTTTGTCTGTTTGTTTGTTTGATTGTTTGTTTGTGTGCAGGATATCTGAAAAAGTTGTGGACGGATCCGGATGAAATTTTGTGAACAGGTTCGGTGTGTGACAAGGACGAACCAATTAGATTTTGGTGAAGATCCAGATCCGGATCCGACTGCTATAATTTTTTTGAGTGATTCTTCACCATTGAGAGATGGGGCCAAAAATGATATATAGCGTGATATTTCAAAAAGTTGTGGATGGATTCAGATGAAACTTCGTGGACATGTTGGTTGTGTGATGCAAGGACGAATCGATTCGAGTTTGGTGAAGATCCGAATCCGGGTCTGGATAAGATAATTATTTAATTTTTAAAGTGATTCTTCACCATTGATAGTACCAAAAAGGATATAGTACTATATAGCATGATATTTCAAAAATGTATTGGGCCCAATATGTTCTCGTGGATCAGGAATTGCGTGACGGAGGTATTCACTCTACTGAGTACCATCCAAATTGAGAATAAAAAAACTCGAAAGACATTTTTCATAAAAGAGTAATTACGTCTCTTCTTTTGGAAATGTGGACGGTGACTTGCAAACCAAGCTCAAGGGCGGTGCACAGAAGCGTTTTAAAAAAAATAATAAGTACAAGGTGCAGGGAGGTGAAATTCGCTGCACCTGATGTGCAACATATGCAGAGTAAAACGAGTGTTGATTTACGTTTGTAGGATGTCTAATATATAAAGAAGATAGAAGCACACTTGACACTCAGCTGAGGCTTCAAACTTTGGCATGCCCATGTGACTATGCCATCGAAATGAAATGTTCCAGAATGTAAAGAAAATATGGTCACATTTGTACATGTAGTGCGTTAAAATAATGCTTTTTCTTGCTACGAAACATATCTTTCAGTCTCCTTGATTATTTCAAATAAAATAACTCCAACCCATAATTTTTGACAGGCTTTCATACTAGAACTGTGTATAAAACTGAAAAACATGGGTGGATGTAATTAATAAACATAGTGACCCCTGTGAGTATGTTTATTAATTACATACTCTTTGAACGTGAGTTGGACTGTGAGTACATCTATTAATTACTTTTTATTGGACCTTGACTACATCTATTAATAATTACAGACAATTGGAACATACCTTTTACACATGCAGAACTTTAGAGCCCTTTACACCTTTTAGACTCCTGAGAGCTTTTAGACCATTTTTTACATTTTAAACCCTTTGGACCTTTTAGGACCCTTTACACCCTTTTGACCATTTTGACCCCTTCAGACCCCAAAGAACCTTTAGAACCCTAAAACCCTTTAAGACACCTTAAGACGCTTCAGACCCCTAAGACCCTTAAGACCGCTTATAACCCTAAGACTCTTTAAGACCCTTTACACCCTAAAGACCCTTTAGACCCCAAAGACCCTGAAGACCCTTAATACCTTTTAGATACTTTATAGACCTAAGACCCTTTAGGAACCTGAAGACCTTAAAGGCCCAAAAGACCCTTGAAGAACCGAATACCTGACAGACCCTATAGACC
>NC_140967.1:16436789-16629289 GCF_056783735.1 Eptatretus burgeri
CTCTCTCTCTCTCTCTCTCTCTCTCTCTCTCTTATCCCTTCCCTCTGTTTTTTTTGTTTGTTTGTTTGTTGTTTTTTGCTATGACCTTGTCTTTACTTGCTTTTCTAATTTCCTTTACCCTTTTTCTATCTATACTTGTTATCCTATTCCCAAACTTTAAAGCTAGCTGTTGACTTGCATCAACCTGTTCTTATTGCTTTTGAGGACATTCAGGCTGAAACATTTGTCCATGATTGTTGCTTATGTAATCTTTCACAAACATTACACAGTGAAATTTTGGATGGTGATTCGTGATATTGGCTAACATAATTACCTCCCTCTTTCCTTTATTTAAAACCGCCATTCGCAAAATTAGTTGAAACTTGCCCGCGTGAATAGATGAGACATCATTTGGTCGATGTGGGCTGGCAGGATGGCCTAGAGGTACGCACACTCACCTCTAAGCTGTCTAGCCTGGATTCGAATCCCAACCAACCGAGTTATAAACTGTCATCATATAAACTGTAACCCCAGTTTCATTGGCAGGCGATTCATCAAAGTGTGTGGCGTCCCTCAGATGGATGTTAAACTGGGCGTCCTGTATGCCAGCATTCGTTGGTGGACATTAAAGATCCCACAGTATCCTTTGTGAAGAGTCGGTGAGCTATCAACGACACCATGAATAAATTCCAAATTCCTGCCTTAACTATAGAGGGCACTCCATCAGTGGCACAGCCACACCCTGAGCCAATGATGTTACCCTGCAGCCTTGGCTGCAGATGAAAGAAGATTTTGGCAGATTGCGTGCATCGTGTTTTTCAGTGTTATGTTTGCATCACACAACCTGAAAATGAAAATGTCATCCACTGTCCTGCTGAAACATCACAACATTTCCTCTGTGCCACTGCCATGGTACGATTCTGTGAGCGGCGGGATAAGACATTTGGTAGCCTACTTCCCTCAATGCAGTCTGTTTCTTGGTTCAAACATTGGTGGGGTCATATCTAAATTAAAACTGCTCTTGTGCTGTGCAACATCACAGAGTACACCGTCTTTTAAAG
The DNA here is from genome assembly GCF_056783735.1 of Eptatretus burgeri. Classification (NCBI taxonomy): domain Eukaryota; kingdom Metazoa; phylum Chordata; class Myxini; order Myxiniformes; family Myxinidae; genus Eptatretus; species Eptatretus burgeri. The sequence continues at coordinate 16,437,830 of NC_140967.1, forward strand.
GTGGCTATTCATTCAACTTGCACATATCCCACAGTGTCTTTCTCAAGAGTAGTTCTTTGGGCTAGGACCCTGGATAAAATGTATAATGTCCACAACATTTGGATCCCTCTTTGTCTATAACTCCTGTGGTTCCATCAGATTGCCTGAATGCTGTCACAATGGTCCAAAGGACCAATTCACTGTGACAGTTGCAAGAAAGCCTGTACAATAATGCCTCTTATGTCTTTGGGTGCCAAATTTAATTCACAAGTTTATAAAATTAAGCTTGATGGTGATAGACTGTAAAAGGCACGTGGGAATGAACGAGTAAAGGATACCAAGAGGAAAATTGATATAGTCTCCAGGTTTTTATGCAAAAGTGTATCATGAGCTGATGTCACATGGTCCCAGTGGTTCAGTTGATCATCTCAAAAGGAATTATGCACCGCAGTCCGAAGTGATCACCTTTTCATTATGATTCATTCTCGCCGATTGCCAAGCGGTGAACCCTTGCAATTGTCACCAAACTATACTTGACATAACCTCAACAACTTGGCAATGACATGACAGAAAAGAGCAAAGCCAATTCGTTTAAAAAATAAATAATTTATTTAACAATGACTCACATATTCATAAAGACCTTACAATCAGTATAATGTCATCTTGTGTCATCCATCAGGACCAAACTCTGTACAGAGCATCAGTGCTGCCAAAGTAGTCTGCAGGGCTATTGCGCACAATCCTGGACAGGTCACCGCTCCAACACGGATACTTAAATGGCTCCATCATCCTAATAAGCTGATACTCATTTTGCTTCCCTCAGAAGAATGATTCGTTGAGTCAACCCCACCTGTTATTAATTCAACATCCAAGCAGGTTTTTAACTATGGACACTAGGATCCCAAACCCACCACCTGAACCATTAAGCTAACACCAGGTATTGTATGAATAGAACGATTACTATTTCAAGCATAGATGAGCAAAATCCTTGAATTCAACTGGATCGTTGACGATAGATCTTCAATCTTTACGGATATTTACAGATCTTCAATCTTTCACATCATTGAATAATCAATCATAAGAGTATTTACTGTTTCTCCAGATACCTGTACAGAAAAATTGACAAAGCACAAATGGACAGGTTCACGTATAAACTTTCACGAAACTTAACATGGAAGTTCCCATTTAAATCTCAATTGTTTCTTCCAGTTCGCACAAATTGGCTTTCTGAAGCCTAAATTTCAATTCGTTAACAACGCTGACTTGGGGGGTAATTGGGGCAGGAATATGGTGTCTTGCAGTTTCTCTGGTGAAGTGTAACCACAACCCCTGCTGACCACCTCATGTTGCCTTACGTGTTTTGCCTTCTGGGGGCATCACATAGCGGTGAGACCACTCATGTTGTAAGATCATCCTGGTCTTGTCCCAGGCCAGCTTTGAGCTTTGAGGGGTCGAACCCATGCTCACATTGAACCGCATTCTGTGATCTCCATCGCTGATTGCCAAAACCGTCCCTCACTCTGGTGCAACTCCCAATGGTCTGGTTATCTCCACTGCCACTGGCTTCTTCGATATCAAACTTCCTGACTTCTTGCAGGGACTACCTTTTATGCTGGCATGGACGTGAGGCTGGGGCTCCCCCTTGCTCATTCACTGGCATTATTACTCATTACATCACTCCTCACCCACCTTTGTCCTGGTATTTGCCATGTTTTGAATATCCAGAAGATGGCGCACGATATCATAAAGTAGGACCAGGCCTCACAATCATATTTCCTCCTTTGACTGAGCAGTCACAACCTTAAGATAGGTGTGGGTGCTTCCACTGTTGATCATTCCAACCGCTGCTTTAAAACTGTGGGTGACGTTCTGGTGGTAATAAATTCACGTGAGGATCTGATCCAGGCTGATATTTCAACAATGTTTGTCACTTTAAGCTTTTGAATCTAATTTTTTTCCTTTTCCACAATTTTGAGAGTCTTGGGTGCGAGACTTGGACTCTGACCAAGGATCTGAGACGGAGACTTAATTCCTTTGGTACCGGGTCTCTTCGGAGAATCCTTGGCTATAGCTGGTCGGATTTTGTGTCCAAGGAGCGGTTGCTGAGAGAGACTCGGATGAGATTTGTTACCTGCATAGTCCGTGAGCGTCAGTTGCGGCTGTATGGACATGTGGCTCATTTTCCTGACTCTGATCCTGCTCACCAGATTCTCTCAGCGAGGGAGTCTCATGAGTGGAGGAGGCCAGTGGGTCGACCACGTGCCTCATGGTTGCAACAGGTTGACCATCATCTCAAGGAGATGGGGATGGGCCTGGCATCTGCCTGGGGGATGGCCAGACGGAGGCCCCTGGAGTACCGGCGGAAAGTGGACGCAGCGACGTGCTGTTCTGGCACATGCTCCCATACCTGACCTGACCTGAGAGTCTTGCTCTGACGAAGGGTGATGATTATAACGTTATCCGATCCTCGTTTACCACGGTGTTAACCATACTCTTATCGTGTTTTAATTGATAAAATACAAATTAAGTTAAGCCTGTTTTGTGAGAAATAACTAAACCGTTGTGCTGATTTCTAAGAACACATATGCTGCTCTTATCTCCAATGCTATTATCTGTATAACATCTAGTTTGTTATATAATTTATTGTAGACATATGGGACATTCAAAACTTTCCCCAAACGAGACATTCATAATATAATAAGACAAGCCAACGTGTATTTTATTCTTAAATATCATTGCAAAGAATAAAAATATATTATTTAAAATTATATTTAAATACATAATATGTAGATATGTGTATATATATATATATATATCTTCTTCTTCTTCTTCTTTCGGCTGCTGCCGTTAGGAGTTGCCACAGCGGATCATCCGTATGATCCGCATAGTGATTTGGCACATGTTTTACGCCGGATGCCCTTCCTGACGCAACCCTGGTCGCCTCTTACAACACAGGGATATGGTACACCTATTTTAACCGGGGTATACACCGGCCCAGTATACTGGTACTCATTTCGCCGACCTCGGAAGGATGACAGGCTGAGTCAACCCCATGGTGTATTAATTCAGTGGCCCAACGGGGTTTGAACTCAGGACCTTTTGGATCCCAAGCCACTGCCCTAACCACTGCACCAACACCAGGCTATATATATATGTATGTATGTATATATATATATATATATATATATATATATATATATATATATATATATATATATATATATATATATATATATATATATATATATATATATATATATATATATATATATATATATATATATATATATATATATATATATATATATGTATGTATATATATATATATATATATATATATATATATATATATATATATATATATATATATATATATATATATCGAGATCAGGGTCTGGAATCAAGCAATGACTACACTAACCGTCGTAGAGAAGAGCTTTTAATACGCACCAAAAGTGTACACGAGAGTAGAAAGGCACAGAATACCTACAGTATACCAGCTCAGTCAAACTCTGGCCTGCAAGCAGTTTGGTTTACTTTATATATACTTTTCCTGCTCATCTGTTTTCATGATTTCCCCAACTTCCATCAGATTTATATTTCCTTTCTAAGATCTCATATTCTTTGAAAGTAACAACACCCCAGCAAATATTCTCTCCTGGCCTGACAAAGCATTGATCTTTTCACAAGCAAGAAGATCTGTTATTGGTCAGGCAGATCTTTATCACAATGTATATATTATCGTCTCAGTCTACTGCAAGATGTTCCCTTTTGAACTATACCAAAACAGTGCTGATTTATGATTGGGCTTCTCCGAGCTCAAGGCTCAAAGAATGTTGTTACAAGGGCCAACAAGAAAGCCAGATGTTCAGCTGCACGACAAAGAGGCAGAGAGAGAGAGAGAGAGAGAGAGAGAGAGAGAGAGAGAGAGAGAGAGAGAGAGAGAGAGAGAGAGAGAGAGAGAGAGAGAGAGAGAGAGAGAGAGAGAGATATAGCCGACTTGCTTTGATTACCAACAGTCAAAAAACGGTAGCTTACTGAGAGCATCTTAAATGCTTTGGCTTCCTCAATTAAATGCCACATTCAATTTTTTTAAGAAAAGGTAATCCTATTAAAATGGCTGCTCTCATCTTGGGAGCTGTTCAACAGCTCCATGTATATATATATATATATATATATATATATATATATATATATATATATATATATATATATATATATATATATATATATATATATATATATTGTTACAGAAATGGCCCTTAGTAGGCTACGAAATATAGGATTAGCTCAGATCCCCCATTAAATGCATGTTTAGCTAGGCTGTTCGGTAAAATTGACGTTACATGTGTGTCGGGACGTGTAGGATGCATGTTATTTGTTCGTACAGTGGTGGTGCGATGAGGGCTTCTTCTTCCTCCCCTCTCCAGATGATAGGCCCCGCCTCGTCGGCTGAGGGGAGTTGCCTGGAGAAGCAGTTGGAGCTGGGCGGAGGAGTTTGTCGGCTTCGTAAAGGGGGAGGAGCAGTGGCTCGTGGAGAGCGAACGAAGAAGAGACAGTGGGGATTCTGCCGGGAGAGAAACTGGACTTGTGCGCGCCGGGTCTGCCTTCTGTCGCCTGGAGGAGTGAGCCAGGGCGGAAGGAAAGGCAGGGAAAAGACTGCAGGAGGTCTGTCTGCCCTTGGCAGTGAATGGAGACCTCATGGAACGGTTCAGTTTAGGGAAACAGTCAGTTTCGAGGCGTGCTCGGGCTTCGAGGCGAGAAGGAAAGGAAAAGGTGATTCCGCAGAGAAAGAAACTGAGAGGACGGAGTTGAGAAGTCGGGCTTCAAGGCGGGAAGGCAAGAGAGGAAACGGTGGAGCCTCTGACGGTCCCTGCTCACCTCACGGCTCGACGACGTTTTGGAATCCCATGGACCCAGCCTGCAGAGCCCGGCACCTCGATTTGGCCTTGTCTGGTGAACAGACCAGGCCTGGACTTGTATGCTGGACCTTGTGGGAAACCAGCAGAGACCCACCGTCGATCTAACGGTTTTGTGCCGTCAACATTGCGCGGGGCCAGAATGCGCTGAGGAGGGCGTGCGCACGCGGTACCTTGAGAAGAAAGAGTATGGCGCCGCCATCTTGCCACGGGGCGTGTTCGAGCTTGGGCTCGAATCCGTGGACATCGGCTTGTTACGAGCGACATTCGTGCTTTTGACACTTTCCTCTCGTCTATGAAACACTACCAGGTACTCTGTCTTGCATGCATGCTGTCTGTCTGTCTGTCTTGTCTGCATGTTGTTTAAGGCATATCTCGGTAGGGACCCCCTCGAAACCTGTAATCCGTAGTTCCCTAGTTAAGAACGGGTTAAAGATTGTTAATAAAAACATTGTCATGAATATTTTGCTTGTGTTGTGTTCCCCGATGTTCCCCAATAAATCTGGTTGGTTGGAATGAAGTTGCCGCTATGGATTAATTTGTGTCGCGTCAAGGAACGATCCGTTCAATTCGCATATAAAACCAAAATGGTTACAGACTGGCAGAAAACGCTCGGCACCTGACAAAACCAGTCTGTAACCGGGGTTCTATTTCCCCAAATGGTAAGGTCCAGGATTACGTTGGTATCGCGATTGAAGACGCGTGACCCGAGGCTTGTGCCGAGCCAGCCGGCATTATAAACCCCGGAGACGGCCGGAGTGGGTTGAAAATCCCTCCGTCGCGAATCCTTAACTATATATATACATATATATATATATATATATATATATATATATATATATATATATATATATATATATATATATATATATATATATATATATATATATATATACCTACCACGCTCCTCCAGCCAAAACTGCTGCATAAAGCAACCAGGAAGGCCTACCCAAGATAAGCGCTATGCTGTATCAAACCCTTCCCAGAGTCCTTCCACCGCTATAAAGACATTCACAAATAGAACACACATGAGAATCCCAATGCTATACACCCCTTCAACTGCTGGACCGGTTTCATTGCTTATTGGCGAATCATCAGTGACATCGCAGAAAGCAATGCATACCAATGAAGCTCCCAAGCATGTACCACATGCAAATGTCAAAAGCACTCAATATATACATAATAAAGAAAGACCCACCGACATCTCTCACCTGTGAATGGAAGGAATAGCCAATCATTTACACCCAAAAAGGGGAGCAAGAAACAAGAGGGGTGGGAGTTCTTTCTGTCACCCAGATTATTGTTCCTGCGAATGCAAACCATTCAACCAGAAGGCATGTGATGTGATCAGCGGGTAAATGGTGGCAGACAGACAGTTATTCTTTGTGGATTATGCAGTTTTTCCATGTGAGACATAATCTGTGGCGATGCCCACTATAACAGTAAGGAGTTGCGTCTGATGTATAAACGACGAAACTGGTCATCATTGGTTAGATATTTATCGGTATGCCATCCTGACGAGGGCAAATCAGCCTGAAATCCGGAAATGTGGCTCCGTTTGATGTTTAACTGATGTTGACCGTATCATCTTTGTCTGTTTGACAGAGTCGCTGGGTCGAGGCTTCCGGGTGGTTGGAGGTGACGCTTTGGTGTTGGACTATGTCCAATGGAGATCGGGCGAGTGCTCGTCGCACTCCACATGTTTTGATTTACCTGTGATCACATCACGTGCCTTCTGGTTGAATGGTTTGCATTTGTGGGAACAATCATCTGGGTGGCAAACAGACAGTTGTTCTTTGCAAATTTTACCGTGTGAGACATAATCCGCGGCGATGCTCACCATCATTCAGGAGGTGTGTCTGATATATCACAACACACACACACACACACACACACACACACACACACACACACACACACACACGAAGGTGGATATTTGAGACCTGGGAGGGCTCCATTACAGCTTCTGAAATCCGCATGTGGAGATAACGACCAACGACAAAAACACACCTAAGCCAAAGTACATCTGTCTTGGTGCCACATAAATATATAATTAAACAGGCTCTGTTTGATGTGTCTAACCCAACCTATAGAGATTGTAAGGTTCTATCCAGCATATGCTTCTTGGACTGGGATTTCATCATGAATTTGTGCTGCGCGCTGTTTGCATCATTTCTGTGAGTGCAGCTCTGAGCCTGGTGAAGTATTCCCGTATAAGAAGACAGGAATGTAGAATGTGGCCAAGTTACGCAAACATAAGCCAACTATTTTTGCGAAGCCAATAATGGCATGTGTGTTAACATCGAATCGGCTGTCGGTACCCACAGCAGGTGCTTTGCACAGTCATGCACACAGACGCACAGGTTCTCGGTGGGGAGCACATGGGAAAATGAGAACATATCAACAAAAACAGCTGCCGGTTTTGAGTCATACCTGTGTTACCTGCTGGCACCTTGTTGCTTTCAAGTTTGGATCATATTGCGAAAAGAGCGGGTTTGCGAGTTTTTGCTGAATACGTTAATACGCTCTTAACAAATAGACTGCTGGCAGCGAAGGGAGCAATTAACTGCGATGGTGTTTCGGCGAAGCACTTCTTCAGTCAACCTTATCTCAGGGGGGAAATCTATTTATTACATGCGCACTAAGGGAGTTGTGATAAATTGAGAAAAGAGTAGTGGGAGAGGAGAGAGAGGAGTAAGAGAAATGAGGGAAAGGGCTTGTCCGGAGCATACAGGGAGAACGGAGGATATCTAATCCTACAGGATGCCACAGAGGTCACGCACTTACCTTTCAGCTGTCTTGTCTGAGTTTGATTGCCAACCACACTCGACACTGTCAGATTGGTGCTTCCCTAAATTGCACTGTCAATCGGATGGATGGTAAGCCAGGTGTCCTGCCTGCTAGCTTTAGCAGGTGGATGTTGTATACATATCCCAATGAACCCTTTTAATGAAGGGTAGGAGAGTCGTTGTAAGCACCCTGAACAAATTACAAATTCCTGCCCTAACTGACTGCTGGGGAGGTAACGGCGAACCACCCGGCATAAACCACCAGGCACAACCGAACCAATTGGCACAACCAAGCCAAACAGCGCAACTGAACCACCCAGACTGACCGAACCACCCAGACGAACCAAACCAGCCAACAGAACCAGAATTTATGGAAGACTGAACGGTCCTGGCTGCACCAAGACAATAGCACAACATGTTAGATGGAAGGAATCTCCGGGTTGGTTCCTGGGAGATAAATCAGCTCTCTCCATGTCACGGGTCTGTTGGAGCAGAACTATAACAGGGGCTAATCAACAAAAACAACAACCCAGCATAATTCATGCCAAGAAACTGTTTTGGCAGCACTCATGCTCAGCCAACAGATTATAGACAAAAATGATGGAGAACTTATCTGACTCACGATCGACAAACACTTGGTCAGCGACAAGCTCAATTTCTCCTTTTTTAACGCCTTTGAAATGTTTCTGCATTATATTCAACTTCCAGGTGAATATTGTTGTGGGCATGTGGCTTCAACCATGGTTGCACCAACAGTGGGGATGGGACGAAAAGATCTCCACGTCCGCCAGTTAATTTGGGCGCAAACCGGCATCTCAGTCACAATGCTGCGGTGAATCAGCCAGCAGGAATTGCTAAGTAAAGCATTTGTAGTCGATCTACTCATAGTGATGCTTAATGCTCGCCTTTCCACCTTTCCGTATTGTAACCTTTAGCCCACTTATGCCACACTGTCATGCCCGCTGATTGCTGTGGGTAGTGGAATGTTACACACAGTGGACAGTGGAACGACGGGGAAAGTTTCGGATTGTACCAAGGGTGGAAAGGTGGGTGAGGCTTGGACAAAAAACACTGGGGTGGGGGAGATGAGGTCTTTCTAAACACATGCTCGACACATTTTATTAATTACAGTAATTACATCACACTTATTCTAAGAAATCCTTTCATTCAAACATTTGGGTCTTACTATCTGCCATGAACTTTCCTGGGAAAGCCACATCTCCAAGCTGGCCTCCAAAGCCAGTCGCCGATTGGGCATCATGCAAAATCCTTCTGTGACACACATAAGCTACTGACCACATACAAAGCTTTCATATGCAACCTGATGGAGTACTGCTCTCCCCTCTGGGCTGGTACTCCCGCCTCTCACCTTTCTCGGTTTCACGCTGTGGAAATCAAGGCATTTCGGATAATTGGCATCTCCCGCAATGAGGTTGTCTTTGGGTCTCTCATTCTCACACCACAGGCACGTCGGTGGTCTTTCTGTCTTCTACCATCTCCTCTCCGGCCTCGCCCCCCCCAACCCCCTCCCTTCCCGCTCTGTCTGCTATCTGTCCTGCCCATATTTCCACAGGGCGCTCAAGGTCTGCCAGGAACCCCCTTCTGGTTAAACTACCAAAATCAAGAATCACTGCTCACCTTCACTCTTTCATTCCTCTTTTTTCCCGCCTTTGGAACAAACTCCCACACACTCTTCAATCCCACTCTTCCTTCCAGGTCTTCAAAACAGCTGTTCACCACCATGTCTTATCTTCCCCCATCCAAAACCATGATCTTTTCTACCCCCGTTAATCCACCCCAAACCCACCTCCTTTATATTTCCTGCTTTCCTTCCTGAAAGTTCCTGTAGCGTCCATCTTGTTTACCCCGTGTTCCCCACCCCATCCCTATCCCTTCCACAGATCTACTAATGTCTCTGTTCCCCACTGTTTTGTGCTTCCCTCTCCCATCCCTCTGTCTCCTGCTCCCTTTGTTATTCATTCTACGTGTTGGCCCTTATACGAGCCTTGACAATGTATATAAAAAAATAACACCTGCACTATGAAATAACTATTCTCATCACTCCTCCATTGTCCCCTCCAGACCATATCCATAACTATTTAAAGCTATAACAAATACAATAAGTTCGGCAATTGGTTCTCAAACTTTTTGCATAGACAAACTTTTTCATAAAACAAGTCTCTGAGTGCATGGCAAAAGCACTCAGAGGCTGAGTGCTTAATTGTCAAATTGTAGGCACAAAGACATTGCCCAATGCGTCTTCAGGCTTTGTTACGGATTACAAACTCGTGCATGAAATAACTGACTTCAGAAAATAAAATATTTTTATTTCATTTACTCCACGACCGGTTCTTCTGCATCCCTACCTTCAATCTTTTCTACCTTCCCCATCTATTTGCAAGCTAGCATTTCCTTCTCTCTTCTCTCTTCTCCTCCGCATCCTTTTGATAACCTATTTGTTTCCATGAGTCGTTTCATTGTGTCCCTGCTATCAGTGCGTCGCCTTCCAGGATTTGTCACCTCGATCTTCCATGAGCCAAGGCTTTGTATGAAAAAGCAAATTGCATAAACAAGGGCTGAAAAGGTGAAAAACAAGAAAGTACAGAGATAAATTGCATGGAAAATGCGTCTGTGTTTTCATCTCTAACGTTATGAAAAGTGTTGTGGGTTTCATCGTAATTTAAAAAATATATATATTATATATAAACCTCAACCTAATAAGCATACTTCAGCCATTGTGTGAACTTATATAAACAGTTGGCCTATCGAACAGGCTACATTGTGGAAGACATTGCTGAGTCAAGTATCAAATCACAGAAAGGAGTATAAGAGATGCATTATCTGAAGGTTGTAAATGCTGTGTGCTTGAATGCACCAGCGTGAAAATGTGTGAAGCCTGGGGAATTGTGCAAGGACCTTTGTCAAGTTTGCCTGGAAAACAGCAAATCACGATAAGAGAAACCTTTTTACCGGTGGCAGTTTTCCCCTGACTTTGGCAGGCGTTAAGCTTTGCCATTCGTGTCCTTAACTGAGAAATTTGACACAAGCACAGCAAATGGCGATGAATCGGGTGCTTTTAATGGGATGGACGTCGCATATTCGTTGGGAGGAATGACATACAAAAGAATACATACCATTCAGAGAGGGGTAGTTCAAAATCACATCTCAAATTGTGATATTGATATTGGGTGCATTCGCTTGAAATAAAATAGAAACGTCAATAACCACTCAATCGCTGTTTTACTCCAGTGGTCAAGAAGACCCCAACTGGGGGGGGGGGCGGGGTGGGGATGGACACCACCAGCTGTGATAAGGCTGCCATACACCCCTTGAAAATTATTCTCGGGTGGCCAAACTTTTGGCAAATTCATAGAAGTTATAAAGGGCTATCGACAAGTTTACCCCCTTTCTAAAATAGGTGACTATGATCGGCTCATAAACTGAGATTACAATTCATTTGTTTGTTTTCATACCAACGTATTCATAATCAAAATAATTATCAGAATTCTCATTATCAGATGCATTTACTACCTTATTGGTGATTGAAAGATCACTTTTTTTGACATTTTAGTGATGAATTTTTGAATGTTTGTAATGTGATAACCATCGTTGTGATTTATATTTCTTTCTGCAGCACATTAAGAAAATATGGGATATATTATATCACAGTATGAGGCATTTCTCAGCATCAGAAATGTAAGACCAAGACTAAACAAAACAAAAGTAAATTCGATGGTGCACCATCACAAATCCCCACGCTTCCCACCGAAACCAAAGTTGAAAGATGGAAATACTTCCGCTAGGATTGACCCAATATCAAATTTTGAGTTAAAAAAAAAATGTTTTCCCATTTTTGACCCCTGGGACGCTATGCCCCCACCCCTTGGGGAATGAACCGGGGGTGAAATCCAAAAACCTTTACATAATTTCATACATCCCCCAATGTTGATTATATATACATAGTGTTACGAATTCGCGTCCACGGGCATGCGATCGGCCGCTTTCCACCAATAGCAACCGCGTCGCCCACCGGACGGACAATTCAGTCGTGACCCTCCTGGAACTATCGCCAGGAACCAGTCACGGGTGGGGGTTTAACCTCACCACAGCCCAGTCCGCATTCTACCCGTGCGAAATAGGGTCACTCACCGAATATCGAAATACCTAAGTACTCGCGTGGGTAACCTACCGAGGGGCTGCACCGCGCCGCAGGTCAGCTTAGGACACGAACCGCTTAAGCAGTCCATTCCGTTTTACAGCGATAACCGAGCAGGTATTATCGCCGACCTCAACGGATCCGATTCTCTTTCCTGGGTGTTTAAAACCCAAGTAATTATTCCACGATGCAAGATGGCACTTTCAATGGGGAAATAGGATGCAACGAACGGGATACATTTCACACAAGGACATTTATTATTTACACACACATCACAAGCAAGGCAGTCATGCACATATGTACAACCAGGCAGTAATGATGCAAAAATACAAGAAAAGAAGCAAAAGCAATACCACCGAATACGAGCAAGGATCAATGTACATGCACAGTCACTTATACAGTCGTTACTTCACAGGACACGGCGCCACAGCATTCATTCAAAAGCAAAGGAATGGCCACTCCCAAAGATGAGAGTGGCAGACAGGGTCCGTGGACCTTTATAGTTCGTGAGCCTTGGTTGACCGAACGGGCTCACGAGACTGAGGCGGCTTACCCGCACCCTCATGGTGCGACAATGGGCAGGTCGCGACGTCTCGTCCCCACGGCAGCTAGCGTAGCTGCGCCTGATCTCAGGCCTTGCAACGATGGGCAGGTCGTGACGCCTTCTCCCCACGGCCACTAGGACAGCCGCGCCTGATTGCGGCCTTGCCAAGGCGAGGTGATCCGGGCCCCGGCCGGCAACGCGGTTGAGAGGAACAAACGGGTCTACCAACGCTCTCTCAGCGCTGATGCTCGATAAGGTTGATGCTCGATCAGCGTTGATGCTCGATCAGCGTTGATGCTCGATCAGCGTTGATGATCGATAAGGTTGATGCCCTCTTAGACCCCGTCCGTTCCTCAGCGATGCGCGAATTGCGCCGAGGTCCAATCACCTCGGACTGCCTTGGTGCTGGCAAGCTCTCTCCTGCTGTGGTCTCCACGTAGCCCTCTGGTGTTCTCCAGGCTCTCCGATCCTTCCAGACCGCCACAGACTGCCCTTGACTCACGATCGGCACTCCAACCCTTCCAGACTCACGGTTCCACCGACTGACGCGAAGCTCCGTTCTGTTCAGCTTTATATAGGGCCGGGGAGACGAGATTCGACCTCCGCACTTTGACCTCCGACCCCCGGGGAGCGGACGTGGTAGAAATCACCGGCTTGCACGATCTGACAGTTCGACCCCCGACCCCCGGGGAGCGGACGTGGTAGAAATCACCGGCGTTCACGATCCGTCACTTTGACCTCCGACCCCCAGGGAGCGGACGTGGTAGAAATCACCGGCGTTCCAAACGGCGAGAGAACCCTTTGCCTCTGCCTGCAGTAAAGAGGGCGTCGTACTCGGAACGAAGGTGAGGCGATGCTTGTGGCGTGGGGTTGTTGATGGTTGTGGAGGTAAAAAGGGCAAAGGTGGTGGTGGTTTGGTTGTGGCCGTTTGGGAACGATGTCGGTAGTGGCGATCTGGTTGTGAGGTACGGTTGGTCCAAAATAACGATAGAAAAAGAAAAACACTATCTCAAAGGGTCGCAGCCTGGTGAACACGAAGAATTCTCTCTAAACAACGGTGGGGAAACCTAACACCAACTTACCGGGATAACTGATCTGAGGACCTTTATGATGCATTGCGAATTTCCACAGCCGTAACAATAGTTTCATTAAAAAAAAAACAAAAAAAAGTTTTTAAATGTGCCCGTAATTGCATTTTTTGGTACTTAACCCTTTGATCCCACCCCAAGAGACAAGGCCAAAACTGACACTGCTTATAACATAGAATGGGCCTGGTCACACCGATGGCCTTGTGGCTCCATATGAACCTCACAACGCAGTATAAGCTTCACAACACGATGTAAGCTTCGCAGAGTAATATAAGCTTGCAGTAGCTGTAAGCTTCACAGAGAGCCGAAGATTTTGGCTTCCCAGAATACATCTGCATCCGTTCTGAGCTGTGCCCAGAGCATCCGCTCAGAACATTAATGGTTTGGTAAATGTTCACTAACCGACAAATGTCATGACTGATGTTACACTGCTCTTGCACATTCTTGCCATGTGGTGATCATAACTACCAAGTTTGGTGAATTTCTGCACAACCGTTTTGGGGGAGATTGTCCGTTGCACTAACGGACGGACAGACAGACAGATAGGCAGAGGGATCTGATTATAATATCACCCCATTGTTTTTTTTTAACGTGAGGATAATAAGAGTGTAGTTCAATATCTACTTGGGCTTTTATTATAGAAAATAAAGAAGTACATGAAAGTTGATGGAACCTCACCTATTTCTTCATGTATTTTCTTGTTACATCCAGTATGCACTTGTGCTATCGATGTGGTCGTGCTTTGATGTCATCTGCATATAATTATTTGGGACAGGTATGGAGCCATTTTAGGATATGTACCTTCACGTCGTGATATCTTGTAAACAAAACGACACCCATATGTTCCTTAGGTGTTTCAGAGTGGAAGATCACAAGGTGATAAAACTGGACTTGTATGGGGGATGACTTACAACTTGGGAACCCACCTTGATTAGAGTAGCCGGTCCTTTGAGGTTTGTTAGAGTGCAGGTCTTCTGGTATTGACATGATTAAATTTCAAATGAGAATGGATGATTATTTGCACGCTTACAACACTGACATCCATTTCCTCTGCAATTCCATCTCTTCTAATAAATTAGCAATTTCTCATGATTTGCTGTTATACACCTTTAACATTTGGTTGGATTTGAGAACGCTCATCGATTCTCGACCATTTCAACACAACTGCATGAATAAGGAAATGTAACAACAGAATTTGCAGACCACTCTCCCCCATCATCCTGATCATAATGTCCATCATTGTTTTGCTGAACTTGAGATCAAGGGTAAACACGGTTTGCAAAGAATGTGGGTTCACGGCTTTGTGTGTCTCACTAGCTGTTCTCTCTTTTGCTTTGAAAGGTCTGACCCAGTAGACCCACGGTGGTGCTGCAGTTTATCTCAAAAACTCCATCCCCCACAGTTAAAATTATATTCCGTGCTAACTCCTCCAAAATCTCTCAAGTACCTTTGGCTGTGCATTACTCTTGGCAATCACCTAATACTCATTTGTGTGGTGTACCATCATATATATATATATATATATATATATATATATATATATATATATATATATATATATATATATATATATATATATATATATATATATATATACTTTCATGAATTGGGATCAACTCATCACCATCCATTCCAACTCTTTGTTCCTCCTCTGTGACAATTTCAACTTTCACCAAACGAGCTTGCTGGGTGTCAGCTCTCCAATCACCAGCCATGGAATTGGAGCTTAGGACTTCCATAACTCTGTGGATCTGACCCAATCTGTAATGTTTTCAAGACATGTCTCTGCAACTGGTGCATCCTTTTAGACCTGTTTATGACTAACAATCCATCTAACCTCTGTTCTTCATCCTCTGCCACACTCAGCTCCACACACAGACCTTGTTTTTGTTAAAGTTTAAATCTCCCTGGCTGTTGTTGGGGAACTACAATGGTCCCACAGAGTATAGCTGTTTGCTCATGCTGACTGCCAGGCAGTACAATCTACCCTCTCACAAAAGTACTGATCTTCCATGTCTTCTGAATATATTTACTCCCCTTGGGCAGACTGTCACCAAACCTCTCTACCTCATCTTGTTTAACAGCACCTATCATATATCCATCCTTACAACCCCAGCACATTAAATCCTGTGTTGATGCAGGAAAAACAGTAGAGTAAGAGTAGAGTGGAGTGGAGTCAGAATGAGGGGAGGAAATAGAATAACCTGTCAGAAGAGGATTGGCTTTACCAATTCGGCCTGTCACCTACCATCTGCTTGGAAGACAGCCAAGATCACACCTTTACGCAAGAGGGGTATAGAAATCGATCGATCTCTATTACAGGCCAGCAAACCAACTTCACTCTTCAGGAAAGGTCATGTAATTAATCATTGCAGATGACATGAAGACTTTCTCTTTTCAAGCAGTCAAATCTTTGATTATCAAGTTTGATTCTGTTCCAGTCGTTCAACTTTGGACATGTTGCTGCTTCTGTCTTAACAATGGATGGAAGCCTTAAATCTAAAAGATGAGGTTAGGATTGATTCTTTAGATCTTATGATTCTTATCTTGGTCATTATGATTCTGGCACCTTGTCCTGCATGCATCGTTTGGGAATGTGAAGATCTCTGACCTTCATTTTGCAGATGATGCAGTCATCTTTGTGGAGCCTCTGGAAATCATTTTGGGAGCCCTCGAGATGCTGAATAAGGAGTCAGTAGGGCATGTCATGGGAGTAGGGGGAGTGGGGACATGATAATTCTCCTTAATTGTCCCACTAACTGTCGACAAAAGTGACATAAACATGACATCGTTGTTGCTCAGGAAATCCCATCAACTCTACCAAGATCAACATCTGTCTGTCTGAAGTTATGTTCGGTGTTGTCTCGTGTATTTCTCTGCATGTGTGAGCATGATTCATGTCACAGTTCCTCCACGAGCCTTAGAGCATGTTAAG
This sequence comes from Eptatretus burgeri, assembly GCF_056783735.1. Classification (NCBI taxonomy): domain Eukaryota; kingdom Metazoa; phylum Chordata; class Myxini; order Myxiniformes; family Myxinidae; genus Eptatretus; species Eptatretus burgeri. The sequence continues at coordinate 16,454,240 of NC_140967.1, forward strand.
ATGAACCAACTGCTCTCATACATATCACAATCTCTCAGCAGCACATGGGGGTTTAATCACTTTGGTTCTGTAAGCTGCTGGTGGCTACATGCCTGTACACAGAGCCATAGCATATTAATTAAGCTGCCTCCAGAGTTGATAACCTATAAGACAATTGTTGTACATTAAAAAAAATAATTTATGGCATTATGTCAAGAGAGTATTGTTGGCAAGGGTGATGTGACCACAAACTGAGCCTAAAATCTAGAAATACAAAGCACGGACCTGGAGGTAAAACATTTCAACTTTCTGATGGTCCAGCACGCATACCCACTCCAGCACAGTTAGAGATTTTGCTTTGGCTGGTTTAAACAAGGCAGCTCTGTTGTCCTTCATCTCAGAATCATAGCCAACAAAAAGTGTTCCTCAGAGCACAAAGCAGGTGTTCCTATCAATTGGTTTAAGGAGTGTCATAAATCCTCAGGTCTCTGTTGTAATACCTCCACAATCTACCCAAGAGGAAGCAGACACAAATCATTTTACATGGACTTTACCAGGCTTTTAGATTACACATTGGCGACAGCGACTAAAGCTGTGTCCATAATGAATGCGCCCAATTAATGTCCCCCAAATTGATCGTACACTTAATTAAACAAAAACACATTGGCAGTGTTATTAAAAACAAATTCAAGTGGAAATGTTTGGGTGAGAGAAATATGGTACATTAGCTTTCCAAATGCTTTCGGACTGCTTCATTTTATTGTTATACCCCCACTCCTACCTCCACCCCATCTGACTCTGTCCTTGACCCCCCCCCCCCCACCCCCACCCCCCCCCAACCACACAAGCCCCCCTCCACAACCTGCACCTCTCCCCATCCCCACGGTCACTGCACACACTTATAATGTGCCCAAATTACTGTAATCTCAAGACTTGTTTACAATGGAAAAGCCCTTGGAAATGGTGGTCCATGCTGTTGGCACGGATACAATTATCCTTTGCATCTGCTGTTGCGGCTCTTTGTATGAAGTGAAGTCCTGTGTGTTTTCTGGTGTTTCTATATGCACGTGTGCATGATTTGTGCCACATCTCTTCCATGAGCCTTCAACCCTGTTAAAAGAAAAGGTCTTGAGCCATCAAGGAACTATGAGTTGGAATGATATCCAACATCTTCCGATAGCAGCTGCTGAAAACACTCCATATATTTATTTACAAGCATAGACAACCCGTGGCTTCATTGATGGGAATATTAGGTGGGGGGGGGTGGAGAAAGAGGGAGAGAGGAGGTATGGAAGGGAGGAAAGAGGATGGAGGGGATGGGTGGTGGAGAGGGGTGGTGGAGAGGGAGGGAGGTATAGGGATGGGGTGGAAGGGAGGAAAGAGGATGGGGGGAGGGGGGCTGGAGAGAGAGAGGGTGGGAGCGAGAGGGATAGGGATGGGAGAGAGGGATAGGGGTGGGAGAGAGAGAGGGGGAGAGGGATGGGAGAGAGAGGGATAGGGGCTGGAGAGAGAGAGAGGGATAGGGGCTGGAGAGAGAGAGAGGGGTGGGAGAGAGAGGGATAGGGGCTGGAGAAAGAGAGAGAGGGATAGGGGCTGGAGAGAGAGAGAGAGGGGTGGGAGAGAGAGGGATAGGGGCTGGAGAGAGAGAGAGGGATAGGTGTGAGAGAGGGAGGAATGGGAGAGGCAGAGGGATGTAATCGGTGTGAGAGAGACAGAGGGGTGAGAGAAGGAGTGAGAAGTGAGGGGAGGGGGAGTGAAGGGAGGGAGAGGAGGGGGGATTCCGGCAGATGTGACACCCAGCTGAATGTCCATCTGAGAGACGGCACACACATTGATGAATCACCCTACCTGTGAAAACCCGGGATGAGTTTATAGTGGAGCTGGGATACGAAACCTGGCGAGACAGTTTAGGAGCATGCGTACTTCTCGGCTATCCTGCCATGATCTGGCGATTCATTGGTGGGGGGAGACAGCGCGGTGGTTGGGAGGGAAGACAGCATGGTTGGGGGGGGGACAGCTCAGCAGGGGGGAGAGAGGGAGAGAGAGGTGGGATAGGGTGAGAGAGGCAGAGGGGTGAGAGGGAGAAGGGAGGGGGGAGAGTGCGGTAGGGGAGAGGGATTCCGACAGATGTGATGCCCATTTTAACGTCTATCCGAGAGACGGCACATGTATTGATGAATCACCCTACCTGTGAAACACTGGGATGACAGTTTGTAGTTGAGTTGGGAGACGCTCCCAGGCAAGACAGCTTAGAGCGAGCATGCGTAATTATCGGCTATGCTGCCGTGATCTGGCGATTCATTGCCATATAGAAACTGAAATGATCCAAGCAGCAGTTCCGACTGCGAAGAAAAAATTAAAATAAAAAAAATTAGGCTTTCATTTGGCCAAATGGCACATTCTTTGACACTCTTCTCCTCGACTTCCAGAGAGTTGTATGGTGGAGGAGAGGATTGGGAATAGGATAGCGTGGGAGGAGGGAAGAGAAGGCACGAGAGGAGAGGGGGAGGCAGTGAGAGGGGGAGGGCAGCGTGGGGAGCAGTGCGAGGGGAGAGAGGAGGCAGCATGAGGCGAGAGCATGGGAAGGCAGCACAAGGTGAGAGAATGGGAAAGCAGCACGAGGCAAATAATGGGAAGGCAGCACGAGGTGAGGGAATGGGAAGGCAACGTGAGCAGAGGGAATAGGAAGGCTGCTTGAGGGAAGGGAATGGGAAGGCAGCATGAGGGGAGGGAATGGGAAGCCAGTGTGAGGGAAGGGCATGAGAAAGCAGTTTGATGTGAGAGAATGGGAAGGCAGTGTGAGGAGAGGGAGTGGGAAGGTAGTGTGAGTAGAGGTAATAGAAAAGCAGTGTGAAGGAAAGGGAAGGCAGCGCGAGGGTCAGGTCAGGTATGGACGCATGCACCGGAACAGCGCGTCGCTGCGTCCACTTTCCACCGGTACTCGAGGGGCCTCCGTCTGGCCATCCCCCAGGCAGATGCCTGGCTCATCCCCATCTCCTTGAGATGCCGATCAACCTGCTGCAAACACAAGGCACGTGCTCCGTCCATTTGGCTCCTCCACCCACGAGACTCCCTTGCTGAGAGAATCTGGTGTGCAGGATCAGCATCAGGAAAATGAGCCACATGTCCATACAGCCACAGCTGACGCTCACAGACTATGCAGGTGCCAAATCTCATTTTGGTCTCTCTCAGCAACCACTCATTGGACACAAGGTCCGACCAGTGATCGCCAAGGATTCTCCGAAGAGACCTGGTACCAAAGGAATTAAGTCACTGTCTCAGATCCCTGGTCACAGTCCAAGTCTCACATCTGTGGAGCAAGGCTGGAAGCACCAAGGACCTGAAGACTCGGACTTTCGTCCTCCTGCACAGGTACCAAAAGCACCATACACGATGATCCAGTGAATCTATGATTCTCAAGGCCCTACCCAGACATTTATTGACCTCTGGCTCACAGCCAGCAGAGATAGAAATATCACTGCCAAGGTAAATGCATCTCTCCGTGACCTCAGCATCTTCATCACAAAGAGGAACAGACATGATAGCAGCATCCAAGATGTCATTGAAAGCCTGGATCATAATTTTGACCCAGGAAACCCATAATCCCAGCGGAACCGACTCCTCATTCAGCACCTCAAGGGGCCCCAAAAGGATATCCAGACCCTCCAAAAAGATGACTGCATCATCTGCGAAATCAAGGTCAGAAATCTTGACATTCCCAAACGATGCACCGCAGCTTGTTCTCTCCGGCATCCTCCCCAGAATCCAGTCCATACAAGCGCTGAAAAGTGTGGGGGCCAGTACACACCCATAACGAACTGCAGTAACAACTGGAAATAAGTCAGAGATGGTACCATCATATGCCACAGCACTCTCAGTGCCCGAGTAGAGTTCAGACATCAGATTGATCTGTTTTAGTGGCACCCCACAAATACCAAGAATCCTCCAGATGGCATCCCGATTCACTCAATCGAATGATTTGCAGAAATCAACATAGGCTGCGAGCAGCTCCTACTGAAACTCTCGTTTGTGTTCTGTGAGAAACCGAAGGGCAAATATATGGTCAATCGTTGACCTCTTTGGTGTAAAGCCTGACTGCTCTGGACGTTGGTGCTGAAGCAGATGGTGGCAAACGCTATCAAGAATTATCCGAGCAAAGACCTTGCCTGGCACTGAGAGCAGCGTCACCGCTCGGTCGTTGTTGCAGTCCTGACGATCACCCTTCCCTTTCCAGAGAGGGACAACAAGGCCCCTCTTCCAGTCAGTTGGGATGATGTCTGTGTTCCAAGCAGAGCACAGAACTGCATACAATAACATGAGTACAGCATTTTCACCAGCCTTAAGAAATTCAGCATGGATGCCACAAATCCCAGGAGTTTTACCACATTTCAACCAGTTCACCGCAGCATGTGTTTCCACAAACTAAGATGGATCACAGTTGTTTAGAGGGTCAACAATCGGAATAGGAACACCCCTGACATCCAACTCAACAGCTGGTGGATCAGCTTGGTACAGCCGCTCAAAATAACCAGCCCAGCGGGCCTTCACTTCGGACTCCTTTGTCAAGAGCCCACCATCCTCTGCTCTAACTGCATTACACCGAGGGATGGGTTTGGAGGAACACAATGAATTAATTCCCCTGTAAGGACGAGAATCACCTGACCACAGGTGATGCTCTACACCTCGCAGATTCTTCGCACATAGGTCTCCTTGGCCACCCTCAGCACACATACAGTTTTACAGCTCAACTCCTTCAACAGCTCAGCTCTGCCATTCAGGCTGGCCCTGTGACTCTGGTCAATGCTATCCAGTGTCCCTTGAGAGATAAAATTCTTCTTCGCCCCACGGTGAATTCCAAGACATTCACCGGCAACGTCAAGGATGGTGGTCTTGAAGGCCACCATCTGGATAATTCTCCCAGACCATCAATGAGCACATGGTCAATCTCCTTTGCCGCACCACCAGCATTGGAATAGCAAGTCCAGCGATGAGCTTGTGGGCGCTGAAACCATGATCCAGGCACCCGAAGTCCATGACTTCTTTAAAAGTCAAGGAACTTGGTGCTATTCAGATTCACAGTTCCAGACCCATGGGGACCAACACATGTCTTTTAACCATCCCCATCAGTTTCAGTCGATGCATTGAAATCCCCCAGGGACTAGAAGAGTATCTCGCCTGGGGCACTGATCAACCACAGACTCGAGCGTGGCATAGAATTGGTCCTTCATGGTGAGGTCACTTGCCTCAGTTGGAGCATATGCAGAGATCAGGAAAACGACACCCAAGGAGTGACAAATCCTTAGTCTCATAATACGCTCGTTGACTGGTGTTACCTCAGTTATCGTTGGACTCAGATTATTGGACACAGCTACAGCAACTCCTTCAACGTGGTAGCCATCAGAGTGACCAGACCAATAATAGATGTAACCACCCACCATGATCTCACCACTATCCGGTCTCTGAGCCTCAGAGAGAGCTGCAATACCGATGTTCAAATGCGTTGAGCTCAGATGATAACAGAGACAGGTGATCATCCTCTCTTTGGGGTAGGACATTCTTGGCACTCACCCGAAGGGGCCGCCTCAGATTAACCCAAGGAGACCGCCGTCTGGTAGATGATACCTCAGCACCATGCTGACACACACAACCGCAATCTGACTCAGAAAGGTTACACCGTGGTTTTCCTCCTATCATAAAAGATTGGGGGTCCCGAAGGTTTTGCCTCAATCCTGTCAACAAGTGAGCTGCCCTGCGGAGGGCAGCTGAACAGAAGGTACTCCCATGGAGTGGCTTTTGAGGGTGAGCATGAGGGAATGGCATGGTAAAGCAATTTGAGGGGAGGGAATGGGAAGTCAGTGTCCTAGGGCGTTATAGGGGTGATAAAACGCGCCCAAACATCAGCGTTTTCTATCTAACTGCCGTGTTCCATATAAAACCAGGCAGTAGAATATGAAAATCAAAAAGAATGCTGTTGGCCTAACTACATTAAGTCCCCCCCCCCACAACCCCACCGCTCCAACCACCCCACGGATTCCTCCAACCTCCTTGAGGTCCAACTAAATGTGCACGTGCACCAGCGATATACTCAATGTTTCACTCACACACATGCCCGAATTTCCCAACACTCGCACTGCACGGTGGCGGCGGAAAAATCTTCCAATACGATGGAAAATCTTCCATTACGATGGAAAAATCTATCAATATGATGGAAAATCTTCCAATACAATGGAAAATCTTCCAATATGATGGAAAATCTTCCAATATGATGGAAAAATCTATCAATATGATGTAAATCTTCCAATACGATGTAAATCTTCCAATACGATGGAAATCCTCCAATACGACGGAAATCTTCCAATACAATGGAAATCTTCCAACATGACGGAAAATCTTCCAATAAGACGGAAAAATCTCACAATGTGATGGAAATCTTCCAATACGATGGAAATCTTCCAATATGATGGAAAAATCTATCAATATGATGTAAATCTTCCAATACCATGGAAATCTTCCAATACCATGGAAATCTTCCAATACGATGGAAATCTTCCAATATGATGGAAAAATCTAACAATATGATGTAAACCTTCCATTACGATGGAAAAATCCAACAATACGATGTAAATCTTCCAATATGATGGAAATCTTCCAATACAATTGAAATCTTCCAATACGATGGAAAATCTTTCAATACGATGGAAAATCTTTTAATACGATGGAAAATCTTCCAATATGATGGAAAATCTTCCAATATGATGGAAAAATCTAACAATACAATGGAAATCTTCCAATATGATGGAAATCTTCCAATATGATGGAAATCTTCCAATATGATGGAAAATCTTCCAATACGATGGAAAATCTTCCAATATGATGGAAAAATCTATCAATATGATGTAAATCTTCCAAGACGATGTAAATCTTCCAATACGATGGAAAATCTTCCAATACGATGGAAAATCTTCCAATACGATGGAAAATCTTCCAATATAATGGAAAATCTTCCAATATGGAAAAATCTATCAATATGATGTAAATCTTCCAATACGATGTAAATCTTCCAATACGATGGAAAATCTTCCAATGCGATGGAAAATCTTCTAATATGATGGAAAATCTTCCAATATGATGGAAAATCTTCCAATATGATGGAAAAATCTATCAATATGATGTAAATCTTCCAATAGATGTAAATCTTCCAATACGATGGAAACATCTAACAATATGATGGAAATCCTCCAATACCATGGAAATCCTCCAATACCATGGAAATCCTCCAATACAACAGAAATCTTCCAATACAATGGAAATCTTCCAATATGATAGAAAAATCTAACAATATGATGTAAACCTTCCATAACGATGGAAACATCTAACAATATGATGGAAATCCTCCAATACGATGTAAATCTTCCAATACGATGGAAAATCTTCCAATATGATGGAAAATCTTCCAATATGATGGAAAAATCTATCAATATGATGTAAATCTTCCAATACGATGTAAATCTTCCAATACGATGGAAAATCTTCCAATGCGATGGAAAATCTTCCAATATGATGGAAAATCTTCCAATATGATGGAAAAATCTATCAATATGATGTAAATCTTCCAATAGATGTAAATCTTCCAATACGATGGAAACATCTAACAATATGATGGAAATCCTCCAATACCATGGAAATCCTCCAATCCAATGGAAATATTCCAATACAATGGAAATCTTCCAATATGATGGAAAATCTTCCAATATGATGGAAAATCTTCCAATAAGACGGAAAAATCCCACAATGTGATGGAAATCTTCCAATACGATGGAAATCTTCCAATATGATGGAAAAATCTAACAATATGATGTAAACCTTCCATAACGATGTAAATCTTCCAATACGATGGAAAATCTTCCAATGCGATGGAAAATCTTCCAATATGATGGAAAATCTTCCAATATGATGGAAAAATCTATCAATATGATGTAAATCTTCCAATACGATGTAAATCTTCCAATACGATGGAAAATCTTCCAATGGGATGGAAAATCTTCCAATATGATGGAAAATCTTCCAATAGATGTAAATCTTCCAATACGAAGGAAACATCTAACAATATGATGGAAATCCTCCAATACCATGCAAATCCTCCAATCCAATGGAAATATTCCAATACAATGGAAATCTTCCAATATGATGGAAAATCTTCCAATATGATGGAAAATCTTCCAATAAGACGGAAAAATCCCACAATGTGATGGAAATCTTCCAATACGATGGAAATCTTCCAATATGATGGAAAAATCTAACAATATGATGTAAACCTTCCATAACGATGTAAATCTTCCAATACGATGGAAAATCTTCCAATGCGATGGAAAATCTTCCAATATGATGGAAAATCTTCCAATATGATGGAAAAATCTATCAATATGATGTAAATCTTCCAATACGATGTAAATCTTCCAATACGATTGAAAATCTTCCAATGCGATGGAAAATCTTCCAATATGATGGAAAATCTTCCAATATGATGGAAAATCTTCCAATATGATGGAAAAATCTATCAATATGATGTAAATCTTCCAATAGATGTAAATCTTCCAATACGATGGAAACATCTAACAATATGATGGAAATCCTCCAATACCATGGAAATCCTCCAATACCATGGAAATCCTCCAATGCAATGGAAATATTCCAATACAATGGAAATCTTCCAATATGATGGAAAATCTTCCAATATGATGGAAAATCTTCCAATAAGACGGAAAAATCCCACAATGTGATGGAAATCTTCCAATACGATGGAAATCTTCCAATATGATGGAAAAATCTAACAATATGATGTAAACCTTCCATAACGATGTAAATCTTCCAATACGATGGAAAATCTTCCAATGCGATGGAAAATCTTCCAATATGATGGAAAATCTTCCAATATGATGGAAAAACTTCCAATATGATGGAAAAATCTATCAATATGATGTAAATCTTCCAATAGATGTAAATCTTCCAATACGATGGAAACATCTAACAATATGATGGAAATCCTCCAATACCATGGAAATCCTCCAATAGCATGTAAATCCTCCAATACAACGGAAATTTTCCAATGCAATGGAAATCTATCAATATGATGGAAAATCTTCCAATATGATGTAAAATCTTCCAATAAGACGGAAAAATCCCACAATGTGATGGAAATCTTCCAATATGATGGAAATCTTTCAATACGATGGAAAATCTTCCAATATGATGTAAACCTTCCATAACGATGGAAAAATCTAACAATACAATGGAAATCCTCCAATACGATGGAAATCTTCCAATATGATGGAAATCTTCCAATATGATGGAAAATCTTCCAATATGATGGAAAAATCTATCAATATGATGTAAATCTTCCAATACGATGTAAATCTTCCAATACGATGGAAAATCTTCCAATACGATGGAAAAATCTAACAATATGATGTAAATCTTCCAATAGATGTAAATCTTCCAATACGATGGAAACATCTAACAATATGATGGAAATCTTCCAATACCATGGAAATCCTCCAATACGACGGAAATCTTCCAATATGACAGAAAATCTTCCAATAAGATAGAAAAATCTCACAATGTGATGGAAATCTTCCAATACCATGGAAATCTTCCAATATGACAGAAAATCTTCCAATACGATGGAAACATTTATTTATTTAATGTTAGTTCAACAGTTACCCAAAGTGAATTTTCAATAAGTAAGTAAATGTCTCTGCGAGATGTTAATTGTTTCGTTTTGATTTGGGGAGAAGTGGGACATTACCGTGTTGTCACCATATTTTGACCAATGAGGTGATGGTTTACATTTGAAATGAGTGTCTCATACCCTGACCCCATTTTTGACACTGATATCATAACTCGGTCAGGTCAAACACAGAGTGTCAGAACAGAAAATAACACACAAAGTTTCCTGTTTCTCCCACCTCCTCCCATGTGTCCTGCGATGATTCAAAATGACAATTGAACCTTAACTTCCGTTTGTTCTGGCCCTCTTGATGACACCCATTTTAAAGAGGCGGTAAACTTGTAAATTTCCTCTGTGTGGATTTTCCAGAAGGTTGCCTAGAAGTGTTTGAGAAGGTAAATAGGAATGAAAATTTTACCTAGATGGGACCTAGAAGATGGGACCAAAATAAGAATGTTTTTCGCCGATGAATTTTGTCCATGACCGTGCTTGGTATGCAGGTATACAACGGCTTGTAATAAGATTTAAACATCCATAGCCACTAAATGGCCTCGTTTAAAAAAAAAATCCTTAATGAGAAAATTAGGAGCTGAAGTTAGCATAACGCTGTCGTGTAAATTAATTAACCCTGTCATTTTAAAGCAGTGATGGGCATCCAGTTTATTATCCTGCATTCAATTAAAGTGACAACAAAAAGAAAGGATGACATAATTTCAAAAACCCTATAGAGAATTGTGGTCATTGTGGTAAATTAACAATTCTCCCCACTCCCCTTCGACTCCAGTTGAAAAAGTGGCGAAAGGACGTAGAAGAGCAGAAGAAAATGGCTGAGAGCCTGAATCAAAATTTTCTGGAATTAAAAGAACAGGCCAAGAATGAAAAGGATTCGTTGATGGAAGGCATCGGGCAGCTCGAGGTTGAAATTGTTATTTTATTGTTTTGTCACCTTGCATCCAGCAACATGATGCTTTCGGATTTCTTCACCTCAACAGTCACCAATTGCATTGATTTGTGGATTTGATTAATCATTCTGAGATGATGAGAATGCTCGAAAGGGCTAACAATTTTGTCATAAGTGGGAAGAAATGTACAGTATTGGAAAGTCTGTAATTGGCTCATAAATATCACATGGTTTTCACATTAAATGAGATATCCAAACACTTCTTACACAGATATTTCTAGGAAATTGACTGAAGTGTCATTTGGAATGTAAGTGAATGCACTCCAAACTAGAATGGCACTCAGTAGAATGCATAGTCTCACCTTGCTCACTCACTCCGAACAAAAATACGATTGTTAACTGAACACGCCACTATTATGGCCCATTTCCCCGGATCATACAAGCACCCTATTATGTCACATGCATTGCCATTATCCGTAACCTTATTGATTATAGCTTGATTATTAGGATAAATAACAAACACTTTTGTGCACATTAAGACTAAATTGCATCAATGAAGGTGAACATGAAAAAAAATTCAAACCATATTCCTCGTGGCTCGTCGAACATATGTATGAAGTTTCGCATCAATCTGTTAAGCGGTTCTGGAGAAGAAGAAGATTTTTTTTACACTTTTATTTTCAATCCATTATTGAAATATATGTATGCACATTTGCCTCTGAGCTCTCAAGTCTGGGTTATGAATCTCGACACATTTTTATTAGCCAGAAACGATTGGTTCATTGAGAAAAGGGGCATGTGAAGGATCCTTTAGCTCTTGCTCTGCATTTCCAAGCACAATCTATATTTCTTACGAGCCGCCATTTTGCCTGTATCTTGAAATTCTCCAATCGTGAGAACACAAGCAGTAAATTTGATTGGTCGAGATGGCTTAAAATGGTGTAATGTTTTGTCCAAGTACTGCTAAACTGGAAGTTTTTTGGAAGTGGCAAGAAAGCAATTTGTGTTCTACAATGCCTTAGTATATAATTCAATGAAACTAGAACAAACATTTTAAGGGTTGTACAAAACAAATCCGTAACTTACCTCCGTTGATGCAGCCTCTGAGACACCACCTTATTTAACACGTTACATGAGTTCTTCATGCCTGTTGTTTGTGTCCTTTATAACGTCGTTGAAAAACAATACGTTTCTTGTTTGGAATGATTTTAAATTTTGTTTCATTGCCAGACCTTACTCCTTTCTGCACATGTGCACCTGGCATGAGATTCTGTACAATTTGCCAAATTCAGAACCAAAGTACTTCTAAATTGCAGGTTGGTGTTCTGATTTATGTTCCAATTCATGTTCCACGTGTTCAAAATGTAACGTTCAATTAAAATCAAGTTGTTCCTCGATCACAGACTGACGTTTGTAGACAGACACACAAAGTGAACAAATTACTTCACCCAGATTTTTGCTTCACGCAGCCCACAATGTATTTGTCTGTACCTTGATGGAGTGCGACTCTACCCTTTGGGCTGGGGCAAAAACATCACATGTCCCTCTCCTGAATTCTGTGGAACTTCAAGCTCTCAACATTATTGCCATTTCCCATGCGGAGATCAATACATGCCTGTTGTTGGTTTAATGGTTAGGGTGATCAGCTAGGGATCTGAGGGTCCTGAGTTCAAATCCTACTTGGCTGTTGGATTAATACCAGGTGGAGTTAAGTCAGCCTGTCATCTATCTGAAGTTGGCAACAATGAGCACCAGCTTGCTGGAATGAGTGAGCCATTTTAGTATCCTGTGTTGGAGTGATGACACATCCAGGATTGTGCTCAACATCCTAGGAGACTGCTTTGGCAGCACTGATGGGGCCAATGGATGGATGTAACCAAGGAAAAACTTCCTTGGCAGCCCTATGTGTCTGAAGATGTGTAAGGAGTGGTTCTTCTTCCTATCTCATTCTTCTTCTAACAATACCTCATTCAACCATCTTACTTGCAGCTTATTGTTTCCTCTGCTCCCCTCTTTCTCCTTTTTGTTGTTCGCTCATTCTCTTACTTCTTGTATCCAATTGTGGCCCCACTGTCATTACATTGTCTTCATGATTTCTGTCAACCTGCTCTTCAATGAGCCTCAAATTTTTTTACACCAAAAACAAACAAAAAAAAGAGTCCGTTGCTCACCACCAACCCATCGTCTCCATTTTCCACAACTGAGCATGAATACACCTGCTGAGACCCTGTTCCCACCCTTCTCCTGCAATTCCTCAGCTGGCTCCCGTTGTTTTCCCTTTGCTCCATTTTTGTCTGTTCATTTACTGCATCCAGGTGTTACCTTCGCATTCTGCGAAAGGTTATGTTTTGGTTGGCGTGTATTTATTTATTTATTTATTTATTTGTAATCTTGTGATTCGTATAACTCAAAAAGTATTAAACCGAATTGCATGAAATTTGGTGGGAAGATTGGTTATTAGCCAGGAAGCATTCGATTAGATTTTGGGATCGTTCGGGTCAAAGGTCAAGGTCAAGGTCACGAAAAGGTCAAAATCGTCTTTTTACGATAACACGATCAATTTTTATTCAATTTGCATGCAACTAACGCCAAAATGTTCAGAATTCAACGCCTCATCTTGTGATATGCAATATGACACAATGACGCCCATACTCTTGTTACCGGTTAGGGGTCAAAGGTCAGGGGGGTCACGACCTTGAAAAATATGCGGTTTTTGTCATAACGTGGTCAATTCTTGTCCGCTTTACATGAACCCAGCATCAAAATGTTCAGAATTTAATGCCCAATCTTGTGACACAATGACGTCATAACACATGTCACCGGTTGGGGTAAAATGTTGGGGGGGGGGTCACACCCTTGAAAAATATGCAGTTTTCGGCATAACTCAGTCAATTCTTATTCGATTTGCATGAAACCAGCATCAAATGAGATTACCTTCTCTTGTTGAAACGTTGTATTCACCGAGCTTGCGAGTGAAGACTCGCCAAAACGACGTGAGTTGATTGTTGTTTAGTCCGTAGACCCCGAAAGTCGGGGGGGGTCATGACATTATAGATATGTGGTTTGTGTCATAAGACCATTCATATGAAACCAGTTCCCCACACTCATACCAAGAACAAAAAATAGTAGTGGCGGCGAAGGTATGCGCTCTATGAGTGCCCGTTCTAGTTCTGTTCTTGTTTTCTTTCCATGAAGCTCGACACCCGTACTTGAAAAAACAAATTCCAATGTGTTGAATTGATGAGACGCAGGAATCCTTCATGGATTTTATGCTTTTGACAAGTCATCTTTATGTTGAGTTTTGCACCCAATAAACAATAACTAAGCCACCAATAAGCTTCCTATGTTGTCAAAACTTTGTTAATAGCTTGAGGTGGGAGAAAAATGACACTGCTGCTCATAACTGCCGCCACGTCCGTGCAAAGAAAACAGCAGACTCTTTGTGTTATGCGCTTTTCCACTCAATTTTTGCCATTGTTTCATCCATATAAACTTTGCGCTCCCAGCGTCAAAAGCAATGATATATGGTGTGTCATTATTCATTATTCACACAAAAAGTGGAATCTTTGAGCACAGTCTCTTTCACACCCCACACCCCCATTGTTATGACAATGTTGCATTTGGGGCCATCCATTTATGAAATCTTTGAAGTCTTATGAGATTGGTTTTTGTCAGTTTACTGAATTGGGAGGGGCGGGAGGGCATTTTGGAGGGAATTGTCTTCGCCCACATTGTATCATCCACAATAGACATCTTTGCATTTCAGAGAAGCTCCAAGATTTCAGGGACATTATGGCAATGTCTCGCAAACTCCACACTAATTCGCTTCAATTGATCTGGCTCATGATCTGAGACATGTTCGGATGACGGATCCGTACCGGTCCGTAGCAGTGTGCCGAGCTCCGATTCGCATTCATGCGCCGTGCGTGTGTTGGATTCGGAGTCATGGAAACGCACCCGCTCTGCAAATAAACACGTCATAAAAGGAGGAGAACGTTTGGAGAATATCAAATCGAAAGGTTTCCTGTATTATATGGGTTGTTTATGCTTTTGGACATCATCGCCACTACTTAAATACGAACGCATCACTTCAGGCATTTATCAATAAACTCTTTATGATAGATCACAAATTATTTTTCAGACATTTCCACATTCAAATGAAATACCAGCCACGTAAGGTGTTTACAGTGTTTTTCGTGTCGTCTGCTTGATTGAAAAATGAAAGGCTAATGGGTCTCTCGGCTTGTAAAGTTGCAAGCAAAAGGATGTTCCTTACCTTTAATGTTGAAGTCTTTGAAATGTTTTGGTTCTTTTCTTTTTTTGAAACTGTGCGATGATAAAGCATGGGGGTTGTTGGGGAAGACGACATGCATATGATGAGACTGAAGATCAGGTGGATATAATGACATGAGGTCTCACAATCTGCATATTACAGCCACGTGAAGCCCCTCCGCTTTCCGCCTTGGGAGAGACACCTCACGCCTGGCACACAAAGCCTTCACAGTCCCAGATGAAGACCACTCGGTGCTCGAAACATCAGACTTGAGCATTGTCTGCTGGGCAGCTATTCTCGTCAGTCGTGCCTTCTTTTTGAGCCCCTGTTGGACTTCGTCCGAAACGGGGTCTTATGGATTGGGTCTCGTCCGTCCGAGCGTCCATCCGTGCGTCTTTCTGTCTGCAGCCATATCTCGGACATGTATAGACCAATTTTCTTCAAACTTGGCACAAAGACAATACATGATGGTATACATATGAACATGATCATAATCTTCTTTCGCGATTCGATCAAAGATGGCCGACTGGCAGCCATATTTGTTGTAAAAAAAATAAAAACCCCCGATGTTCAATATGTCCTCAACTATTTATTGGACATGCATTTATTGGACATCGAGGGGGGCGAGAGAGAGGGGGCATCACAATTCTTCTTTGTTTAATATGACGTCACAATTGATGCTGGGGACCTGAGTATGTTTCCCAGGTGTTTCCCAAGTTATGGCCATTTATGATACGGTTGGTCCAATCTAATTGAAATAATGCCCCAATCCAGTCGTCGGTTACACACCTACGGGCCCATACTAGTATAAGGAATGACGGCTTACATATGCACATCATTTATTTTCGACATCAGATCCAAGATGGCCAACTGACGGCCATTTTGTTTCTCGAACGTGTCCCCAACCGTTTCTCGGACATGCTTGGTCCGATTTTGTTCAAACTTGACTCAATCACAGTACATAATGGCACACGTATTTGCCTCGTTTTATTTTGTCATCTAACAAAGATATCCGACTGATAGCAATTTTATTTGTAAAAAAAATAAAAAATAACCCGGTATCGAATTCATCCTCAACCATTTCTTGGACATGCATTCACCGATGTTGTTCTATTTTTTTCATACCTATATCATGAAACATCTTTCATGAGATTTTTTTTTAATTCTGATTACTCTTTTCGATATCACCCCAACCACCTTCAAGTACAATTTACAGAATCTGATCAGATAGCATTTTCAACTGAATGATAATTATTATAAATAAATAAATATTAATAAATGCTATACTGTTTGTGTAATTCAGTATTTCTCCCCCAAAATATACGAGAACGTCATACATATCACGTGACCAACTATCTTCCACAACATAACTCCGTGACCCACATCGTGAATATTCATGACCGAATAACCCAATCGTATGCAATCTTCCACGTCACATGACCACTCAAGTGAGTTGTCCATACACATACATCTTGTAAATATGGGCTCGCCCTTTGACTCCATTGAACGAAATTACTAAAACTTCAGGGGCTAGTCTTTTTCTCCTTGTCGAATCTGGATTTTCCCAAGTACAACTAATTTTTGTGGGGGTTTACAGGTAGAATTTGTAAACACCTCCTTCCCTTTCAGGTGTATGTTCAAGCACAGTTTTCCTTCTGAATTGACCGTGAAACAATCTGTTATATTAGGAGCAGATTTTGGCTGTGATGGAGTCCAGCAAGTTACTGGAAATGGAGGACAGAGGCCCTCTGCTGGAAAAACCTCGAGAATGAGTACATCGGAGACAAGAGAATGCAAGAGGAGCTCACAAAAACCACTGAGGGTAAAGAATCCTCATCTGCACATATCCGATTCTTTGGTTAGAGAGAAATATTTTACCCTGAGATACCCCAAATAGAAGGTCAATGATGGAGACCGAGCTATGGCTGAAATGTTGGGACTATCTGGTCGCTTTTCTCGCTTTTGAACAAAACATCGAGTTTGCCGTGCTCTTAAGTTTTCCGCTTAGAGGTTCTGATAATATTTGTCAATGTGGATTCTCCCAACCACACGCTGTTCTCCTCCTTTTGGTAATTTAGATTATTTATTGAACAAAATACGTTTCATGATACTTGTATGATTTTACAGCTCTGCTAAAAAAGAAAGAAGAATCAGAGAGACAACATTTTGTACTGAGAAGTGCTCTGAAAGACTTCCCATTGGTAAAGGTAGATGTACACACACACATACACACACCATTTAAATTTACAAATACCAATGCAATGTGGGAGAGCAACACAAGGTGTGAATAACAATACCAGTGAGAAGGTGAAAATGAGAACTACGACTGGGAAAGATGGTGCCCATAAAAGAGAGATCGTAAGATGGTGATGATCTGCTGGCTGAAATGACTTGATGGTGTCGATGAACAAACCGATACGTGCAGGGAATTCCACAAGTGGGAAACAGGGTATCTGGGGGAAGGGCGGATGTTTGAAAGTACAGGGGTTATAAGACTTAGATGAGAGTCGTTATTGAAAGAAAGCCATCTTGTTGGGAGCACGAGAGGAGCAGACACTTCCTCTTGGCTTCCTGATTGGTGATGCTGATGATGTATAACCAAAGCTTTAGAAATCACATCACTGTGTACAGAAGTGCAAATGTGGGATCCAAGATGTCACATGTAGTGTGTTTGAGAAAATCTATGCCGGATGATGAGGCCCCAGTATGCAAAGAAACTATACTTCCTCCACAAGTTATTCGTAGAAGAACAGAGGAAGATTAACAAGAGCATATCTACAGAGAGACATGCAGTCAGACAGAGAAACGGATATCTGAAGAATTCAAGCAAACAGTACAACACCACCATTCTGACATTACCCCCAATCCCTCTCCGCAGTCTACTCTTCCACATTAGCCCCACCTGACCCCAACCCTCTCATTTGCAGGTTACTGCGTTTCCTCACCTTCTTTTCCTCCTCTTTTCCTGCTCCTTTATATCCCCTCGATGGTTGTGTCCAACTGCAGCACCACTGCCCACTGACGGTACGGTGATTCATCAATGCGTGTGCCGTCCAACGGATGGACGTTAAACTAGGTGTCCCGTCTGCCGGAATTAGTCGGTGGGCATTAAAGATCCTACGGTGTCCTTCGGGAAGAGTAGGTGAGCCATCGCCAGCATCCTGAACAAATTCCAAAATCCTGCTTCAACCTCCAAGGGGGGGCACGGCATCCGTGGCATAGCTGCACCACCAACAATTTATGCTACGAAATAATAATAAGAAGATTTACTGTACATACGGCTGGGAGGTTAGGGAGTCAGCGAAGCTTCACCATATTTGTTTGTGTATTGCACAGTAGACGTTGGACACCAACATATGCCCCTACCATCACCTGGCCGAGTGGGCATCTCATGTGAGAGGGAAGATGGAGTGAGTGTTTGTGGCCGCATGGGTAATCAACCCAGCAGTAGAGACAACGTTTAAGAGTTAGAAGAACAGACAGGATACATCTGACGAGATAAGAACAAGTCAATTATGTGGTCTCACACTTTCAACCTCTGACATTTTAAACCCCATTTTGGGTGTTCACTAAACAAGTGGGGTGTGGGGGGCCCACGGCCACGGATTGTATAACAAACTTATCGGGGAGCAAAATTGAGAAGAGCATGAGGAAGGAAGGATGATCAGACAGAAGGATAAAGAGAGGAGTAAAGGGAGGTGAAAGAAAGAGCAGGTATGTAATTAAATATACTAGTGCAGGTTCGTAGGTGCAGCTTCATTCCTTCGCTCTCGTAAACGATGACGACTGGATTGGGGCATTTTTTCAATTAGATCGGACCAACCGTGTCATAAATGGCCATAACTTGGGAAACACCTGGGAAACATACTCAGATCCCCAGCGTCAATTGTGACTTCATATCAAACGAAAAAGAAGAATTGTGACGCCACCTCTCTATCGCCCCCCCTCTCCTCTCTCGCCCCCCTCTCCATTTGATGGACCATTTGTTTGCGACTTGGGTAGTTGTGTGAGGGGGGGGGGGAGGATGATGGTGGGAGAGACAAAGAATGCTGGGTCATTGTGGATGGAAGTGGGGAGAGAAGGGATCTTAAAGAATCCCTGACCCTCCCGCACTTCATTCTTCTCGTGACCCCCCCCCTCCCTGTGAACCTCCCAACATGCAAGATAACCACTCAATTCCACCCCTTCGTCCTGGCTCGTTGGTCTAGGGGTATGATTCTCGCTTCGGGTGCGAGAGGCCCCGGGTTCAAATCCCGGACGAGCCCTGCAATTTTTGGCCAGACTCAACTTCGCATTTTTCCACATTATAATAATAATAATAATAGTAATAATAACAATAATAATCATAATTGGTCACTCACTGGTTTTGACACCAATACTATGTTTTCATCACGAACCCGACGCATCAAAAATCTGCATCTGTCCAACGCATAGTTTCATCTGGAGCACCTTCCCACCATTAGAGAATTTAAATTGTATCAGATGTGGCAATAAATGGGAATTGTTTCTCCCAGGTTGCCGGCTCGATGACCCCATTTTAATGTTTTTTCACCTTCATCCCAACCCGTTTGGAACTCCACGTGGGCGAGGGCAACTTGCTCGATATTATAATCATGATGTACAAAGTCCGGTCTCCTTCCGCTGTTCCTCATTGCTTAGTTTACTCAACCAGATCGAGTTTAACCAAACTCGATGTGTAATTGTTCGGATGTTTGCTCCAATTCGGGGGTGCAGGGGTGGGGGATTGGGTTGAGGTGTGGAGGGGATTGTTGGGGTGGGGGGGGGGTCAGTGGTTCGAAACCCAGTTGAATCATACAAAAGACTTATAAAATGGTTTGTCATATAATGTTTCATAACTTGAAATTCAGCATTTAAAAAGACAAGGAGCCTGTTGGTATTTCAGGTGTTGGCTTTCTGGTTAGGGTGGTGGGCTTGGGACCACAGGATCCTGAGTTCAAATCCCGTTCAGCTGTTGAATTAATACCAGGTGAGGTTGATTCTGCCATTCATCCTTCTGAAGTTGGCAAAATGAGTGCCAGCCTGCTGGTGTATTGTAGTCGGAGTGGCGACCAGTCCAGGATTGTGCCCAATAGCCAAGGAGACTGCTTGGGCAGCACGAACACTCTGCACAGAGTATGGTCCCGATGGATGGCCTGTTGATCCGTTGGACCAAATTTTTCTTGGTCTTCACTGCCTTGTAGTGTACCTGCATGCCATGCTGCTTGATCATTAGCTTGCCTTTCACCAAGCCCGGATGTGTTTGGGGCCAGCGCAGAAATTTTATGTTCATTATTATTATTGCCAAATTATCCTATTACTATTATTGTTAATGTTATTAGTATTTATTAATATATGCTTTGCTGCAATGTTATTACCTCCATCACCAAAGGTGGAAGGAGGTTATGTTTTCAACCCTGTCTGTCTGTTTCCTTGTTACTTTCAAAATCGAAGATTTTTCCAAGTCTACTGGTTTGTCGATTTTGTTATTCTGTCTGTCTGTCTGTTTATCAATCACCTTCAATCACAATTCTAAACTGATCGTCAAGAAACTTTACCAAGATGTCGAGGTAGTCTCAACTGAGAAGCCTATTGATTTTGATGTCAAAGGTCATGTTGAGGTCAAATTTCTAAAATCGTCATTTTCATCTGATTGACTGGAAAGTTGAACAGGATTTGCATATTCCATCACTGAATTGGTAAACTGACTATTTCAGGTCAAAAGGCCAAAGGTCAAACTTCTAAAATCATCAATTTACACCCTGTTAACGTGAAAATTAAACAGCAATTCATCACTGAATGGGGAAACCAACTTCAATATTTTTGAGGTCAAAAGGTCAAAGGTCACATTTCTAAAATCATCTATTTTCATGCAATTGACCGGAGCTTTGATTAAGATTGTCAATTTTACTCTTAATGAAATAGACAATTTGACGTATCCATGGCAACCTTCAGAGAGGGGGGTGGATTTTGCAAGTACCGTGCACTGCACGACATCTTTTTCTTGTCTGTTTGTAATGACGAAAGTTGAAAATTTGCGTCATTTTGTCCGTCTGTCTCATTACTTGGAGAAAAAAAAATGTGTTTGTCTGGATGCTCACAATTTAATCTCCTTGAGGTCACAATTTTAAACCGATCTTCATGAAACTTCACCAAATGGTGGAGTTGGTGGTCTGAGAGAATCCAAAATAGTTTTGAGGTCAAAAGGTCAACAACTTTTTCAGATTTCTAAAATCCTCAATTTGCATCATATTGACAGTGAAATTTGAAAAGGATTAGCCTATCATGTTCCTGAATTCAACCACCAACTCTGTTTGAGGTCAGCATCGGCCAAAAGGTCAAACTAGGCCGAATTGCTAAATTCATCAATTTTCCTTCTGAGTTTAAATTTGAACAGGATTTGTGCATTTGGTCAATTTAAAATATCTGCTGTTCTTCCTCCACTCCAATCGGTTCTTCTGACCACGTGCTTGTCAAAGCAGACATCTCTCTGGCTGTTATTAGAGAACCACCTCGGCGCCGTCGAGTCTGGCATTTTACTCAGACTGACTGGCAGGGTCTCCAAGCAGCCATCAAACTTCTAGACTGGTCTCCCATCGCTACTTTCTCAAACATCAACTCATCCTGGGAATTCTTTCAAAGAAACTTGCTCTCTCTCTCATGCACAGATTTACCCCTCTCACCTTTAGTTGTCCGACCCTTCCTCCTGCAAATGGTTCTCTGAAGCTTGTGGCGAGGCAGTTGTCCTGAAACAACTTGCCTTTGCTTCATGGAAAGCAAACCCAACTGAGGGTAATCTCAGTTCCTTCCATAAAGCTCAGAACAAGTGTGTATCTACCCTCAGGAGAGCCAGAAAAGAACATCTTTCCAATCTCAAGTCTGAACTCTCAAACCTCTCTCCCTCCTCCAAATCCTGGTGGTGTCTAATCAAATCTGTTTCTGGTGTATGGCCCCCCTCCATTACCTCAAATGGCTGCACTGCTGAAACCGCACGTGAAAAGGCTGAATGCCTAAACTCGGTGTTTGCTTCGAAATCTTGTGTCCGAAACCCATCGCTTTCTGTACCCACCTTACTGAGTCACAACCAACTGTCCCTGGACTCTGTGTCCTTTTATTCTGACAAAGTGGAGAGTTTGCTGTCAAACCTCGACTCAGATCATGCAACTGGTCCAGGAGGCATCAGCCCACGTGTCCTAAAAACCTGCTCCTCTGCTCTTGCTCACCCACTCTCTGTTCTATTCACCCTCTCATTTGCTCAAAGTCATCTGTCATCTGCTTGGAAATCATCAAAAATTAATGCCCTGCACAAAAAAGGTGCAAAAACATATCCCTGCAACTACAGACCAATCAGCCTTCTCCCAATGATCAGCAAGGTCATGGAATCCATCATCACTTCAGACATTAAATCCTTCCTCTTCTCCAATGGCTTGATTTGTGATCATCAATTTGGTTTCAGACCAGGTCACTCTTCCCTGGATATGTTGCTTCTGCTCTCCCAACAATGGATGGAGGTCCGCAATGCTGGACATGAAATCAGAGCCATATCACGTGCTTTTGACACGATCTGGCACCCTGCCCTGCTCAACAAACTCTCTTCTTGTGGTGTCCAAGGCCATCTCCACTCATGGCTTGCAAACTTCCTCTCCTGACACAGTCAACGTGTGGCCCTAAATGGAGTTCTCTCATCCCCTCTTCCTGTCCAGGCTTGTGTTCCTCAAGGCAGCGTTCTGGGTCCTGTTCTTTTACTGGTTTTCATCAATGATCTCTCTGACTCTGGAAAATCCTCTTTATCTCCTTGTTTATGACTCCACCCTCTGCCATACCATCGGTCATCCCTCAGATCGGCAAGCAGCAGCTTCTTCGCTCTCTGCAGATCTGCATAAAATCACAAGGTCCTCCAACAGTGGAACATGTCTTTCAATCCGAACAAATCTTACACTCTCAACATGTCTCTCCGAAAGGACCGTCTGGATCCGCCACCCCTATCCACTTTCTCAACAATCCTCTTGAAGAAATCTTTGATTTCTCGCTCCCCCCTGCTCTGTCTGTGATACGTCCCCTTCCCTCCCCCCCACCACTCCCCATATTTCCGCAGGGCACTCATGGTCCACCAGTAACCCCCTTCTGGTAAAACTACCAAAACCCTGAATCACTGCTCACCTTCACTCTTTCCTTCCTCTATCTTCTCACCTTTGGAATAAAGTTCCACACTCTCTTCAATCCCATTCTTCCCTCCAGGTCTTCAAAACAGCTGTTCATCACCATCTTTTATCTTCCCCAATCCAAAACCACGATCTTTTCTACCCCCGTTAATCCACCTCCTTATAATTTCCTACTTTCCTTCCCGAGAGTTACCTGTCGTGTAAGGTCCTCAATGTCCTGTTGTGTCCATGTTTACCCCATGTTCCCCGCTCCATCACTCTCTCTTCCACAGATGTCCTGTCTCTGTTCCCCAATGTTTTGTGCTTCCCTCTCCCATCCCTCTTATCTCCTGCTCCCCTTGTTATATGTTCTGTGTGTGAGCTCTCGTACAAGCCTTGACAATGTTTTCCAAAAAAAAAAAAAACTGGATTGCAGGAGTAATATATATTACATACATACATACATACATACATACATACATACATACGAAGGTTGGCTGTCTGTCTGTCCCAGCCTGAAACACAGAAATGCTACTCAAGGAGAAAAAAATTTATTGTGTGAAAGCTGCTTCAAATTAATCCAAACCTTCGGGGAAAATTATAATATAAAAAACAAAGCTGTGCACAAGAGATTGTATATTCATGCATATAAAGTGCAGCACGTGCAACATTTAAGAACTGAGAACTTCCCTGGTGGATGGATTAGCCGTGACTGTGGGCAGCCTGTACTTTGTTCCTCGACCTAAAATGATCTTGATATAATCCATGGTAAGTTTACCCAATCGAACATTTTGAATAAATCAATAAGTTGTTGAACGTATTTTACTCTCTTCTTTTCTTTAAGTGCCAGGTGCATACAATTACAACTCAAGACATTCCATATACAACACCCCGATTTGAGATATTTCAACCAGCACAAGAATAAAAGGATTCCTTTTTTAATTTATTTCTTTCTGGCTAGTTGGTTTAAAAAAAAAAGGCTTTCTCAAGCCAGGTCAGCTGACCGATGTTGTGGTTAGCATTGTAGCAGCTGACACGACATTAACAACGGGTGAATAGTTCTGCATTTTTCTGACTGCAACCGAGCAGGGATGTGTATTCAATTCTGATATAACCTGATGATATCCCTGTGCTTGCCTCACTGTCCTTCCCCTCCCCAATTAAATCAAACACACTGATGGATTTCATGAATGTGGTGGTGATAAAACGTCGGTGTGGTGGGCCAAATGGCCTCCTCCTGTGTCAAAGTCCCTCGTACAACCTGAACTGTGCAAACCTGTTATGCTTATTGTGTCAATTGTCAAAACCTTTTTTTTAATGAACTTATGATGTTCTGCAAAGAGCATCATTGGGGAATTTGCACGGGCCTTGATATTCACCAATTTGGTAAAATGTTCAAAACATCCATTCATTGTGTTCATCATTTTGTGTGCTGCTGGTTTGCACCACTGACTGGAAGTGCACCTGTGCCGCTGATGCAGTGCCACTTGCTGGTTTGGGCAGGGATTTGTAATTTGTTCATGGTGTCGGTGAACACTCGCATACTCTTTGCGTAGGACACCGTGGGATGTTCAACTCCACCGACTAATTCCAGCAGAGTGAATACCCGGTTTAACATTCTGTCCCAGCGATGGCACACACATTGATGAATAACCATGCCTGTGAAACACTGTGATAACAGTTTATAGCTGGATCGGATTCAAACCCAGGCAAGAATGCTTTGAGGTTTGTGTGCATAACTCGAGGCCATCCTGCCATTCATTGTGTTTTAATGTTATTTATCTTTTACCATCAAGTTCAACACCAAGATGAAAAAGAATATTGCCACATTAAATGGATGATGAGAAATGTCAGAAGGAAGATATAGCATTGCTCACACAGGAAATCCTGACCTGAAAAAGGTATGAGAATAATTTTTTTGCAGCACATTACTACCTTTAAAGCAATATAATTGCAAAGCTCACGTTATTTATTTCATCTTCAGTGGTAGTGCTCAGTAACAACACCTGAGTTTTTCTAAGGTTGAACGTTTTTTGGGGTTTTTCCAAAAGGTTTTTGGATTGAGAAACTCACAATTGCCCCCCCCAAAAAACTGCTGTTAATTTTTCAATGCATAATTAGCAAGGAAAATGCTTGCATTTCCATTTAACTCCATGCCATTCACGAGACACCGAGTTAAATAGCATGGCAGCTGCTGCCATGCTATTTGACTAATCAAGCAGAGTTTTGCAACTCGGAAAAAAAAGAAGAGATAATCAAAGAGGTCAGCAGTTTAAAACAGACCGAGGCCTCCTTTTTGAGCTACCTATTTGGAAAACTATCCACAAGGAACCGGAGATGCCAAACAGAAACAAGAATTAGAAGGGCACTCGGTAGAGCGCATACCTCCAGCCACGCAATTCCTGATCTAGTGGAACATATCAGACAATTTTTTGAGATGTCTTGCTAGATATCGTTTTTGGCCCTATCTCTCAATGGTGAAGAAGCATTTTTTAAATTCTAGTGGCAGGCGAATCTTAAATTCTAACAGCGAATCAGTTTATGTCACCACATTCTGGATACATTTTAAGTGATTTGTTTTAGTGTTTTGAAAAAAGAGGTCCCATATAATACATCTTATCTTACAATTTAAATATATTAGCTTCATTTGCATATTCCAATATGGCCGTTATCAATCTGTTAACATTTTGCTGTACTTTTGAATGACATACTTGATTGATCTAAAATGGTGACAATATCATATTAGTAGTTTGTCATTGACGTATGTGTTAGAATATATTTAAGCTGACAGACACCAGGTCATAAAGTAAACTAATTTCAAATATCCATTATATAGAATAAAGTGACTGAAAAGTCATAATGTTCTAGTAGTGTCTATGCTGAGCAAGCCATTGCGCATAAAGAAATCGTTCACATTTCTTCTCCTTTAACTACTGCGATATTAGAGTTTATAGTACATGACATTGTACACAGTTATCTAGCGAGGGAGGGTCTAGATCCAAAGCGCGTTTCCACACAGCTGCCTGCAGGTGTGCCCGTGTGACATTTTCCAGAAATGCTTCTGTTGTGGGAGGTAGAGACTTCAGCTTTGGTATGGCTGTGGTGCCCTTTCCAACCTTTGTGGCCCATGACTTCTTCCTTGCCTCAGACATACTGCTACAGTCCTTGTGTCCATAGCATGCGGCCACAAACTTGGATGCCTGTCTTGTTATATCTGGTAACAATGCATGAATGTCACCCAAAAGTGACAAGGAGTAGCCTTCTCACAGTACTTTCAGTACCGTGACTTTACCAATACCGAAATAGCATGCACATGTACCACAACCCGATAGGGCGTGCATAGACAACAGTCCATCTACTATGCTCTGCTCTTGTTTAACAGTAGCTTGTATGTCAATAACGGTTCTACCATGAATCGGCGATTCCATGATCATGTGATTGGTTAACTGTCGCTCAAAGTACTGGTGAAGCAGAAGGATGAAGACGTCGGTGTCATCTGCAATCACTGATACGCCTACTTGGCATTCAGTCGCATCTGTCACTGCTTGTTGAACAATGATGCAGTCTGCCTCTTCATGAGATGTAGACATGTCTTCCCGGTGGATCACCACTCCCCCATAACTTATTTCAACAGGTGTGTTATTACTGCGAGTGATGACAAGTTTGTGGGTCATTGTGTAGTCTCGATGGAAGGTAGTGTCTCTGGTCAGCTCTTCACAGATAATTTCCATCAGCTGTGATTTATTTTCTGACACTGTCAGGACAACTTTCTGTGGGGGGAAGAGGTGTATCTAGAGCCAGTCGATGTACTCTGCTTGCTTCTGTTGTTCTATTGCATCTGGTCGTACTCTTGGTACTGAAATCCTGGTACCCGTCGAACACGAGATAGACATCACTAGAAGTAAGTTTATGTTGGATGTACTGTTTGAAGTTCACAACAAAGTCGTGGACTGTCCCATTCGCATCCAGCAGCCAACTAGCTTAACCAGGAAGTGGAGTATATATAATTTTTTTGGGGTTGATTTAGGTCATTGAGCCCAAAATAATAATTAGATAACGTGGTGACATGAAACCGGTCTCCCGAGAGGTTTGACGGCCGCCATCTTTGATTTATGCAAATGAAGGAGTTGTCAAATCATAATAAAAGTTATTCCATTGGGTTCCTAATGTCTTAAAGCCCCGTTAAAACATTTTGGATTGTTTTAAAATCCCTTCTCGAAGCTGAGATATCTTAATTATAGTATATTCAATTGAACAATGGTGGCCATCTTGGTTTTATGCAAATTAGAAAAATGCCCAAAGGTGACAGGGTGTCATCAAGCGGATTGTTAATATTTATGGACTCAATGACCCAAATCAACCCAAAAACATTGTATATACTCCATTTCCAGGTTTAGCTAGTTGGCTGCTGGACTACTACTGCCGTTTAACCCAAAACAAAAAGGGAGGAAACCCGACGTTCTTGAGGCCCGATCCTAGATCTACAGTAATTTATATACCCAGAGAGGATAATAATATGGCCCTTCATGCCGCTGCCATAGGGAGTGGGTGTACAAGCTAGCTAAATAACAAACGAGATGTTTTGATAACTCCCCCTTTAATAGAGCACGTGCATGTGATGTTACTGGAGTGAGGCTCTCACAGTAATCCACCATGAAACAGCAAATTTGTCTTTTATTTCTCGACATTTAATTATGTACACAAAGTCAGGTGTGCATGTGCGTGTGAAGATAGTAGAGAGGGAGCAGTTACCTTGTAGCTATCTCGTCCAGGTTAGATTCCCTACCCGATTGGTGCGTCGCAAGTTGCGCCGACCCTCAGATGGATTTTAAGTTGGGTGCCCTGCATGCTAGTAATATTAGTTTAGCTGGCTATTTATTGGAAAGTTAGCAAAATTTGATGAAGTTTTGGGGCCAGATAAACATCTGAGAGCATTGGAGGAGATGGCAGAGCAGGTAAGTATGATGTCAACATAACAGCCTGCTTATCTGCTCTGCCAACACAAGTCTGTGTCATTGATGTATCATAGGCCAACCTTTGCTTGTACAACATGATAGGCATTTTTCACAAAAACAGCCAGAGCAATGATTCACCCAGACTTCAAATAGTTGTAGGCATCCAAACCTGTCCATGCCTTCCAGGATGTAAAAACTTTCAGCAAATCTGGGTATAAAATGGGTGGGAAGTTCATTTTGCTTCTGGATCTTAATGCATTTGGAAATTCATACAGGTCTGTGTTGCCTATAAACCAGCATTGTTACAACATCGTTTCCGAGACAGTGGTCGAACGTATTGACATATTCAAGCACAAAACACAAATTTTCTACTTCAATTGTGAATGAACGTTCCTTTGTCCTCCGATCTGGCCGCGTGGTCATGTTTGCACACAAGTTGATGACATCACTAAACACTTTCCATATCTGCACTGCATTGTGGGATACCGATACTGTATCTGTGTTTTGAGATGGTCGTGCAACAAAGTCTTCCAATTTCAGGAAACAGAAGTTTGTGGCATTCATCAATAGTACTGTGAAGCTCACCATACATTTTAACAAATAAATCAAAATTGGAATAACTAGTACGGGCCCGTAGGGGTGGGCCCGTAGGTGCGTAAACGACGACTGGATTGGAGCATTATTTCAATTAGATTGGACCAACCGTATCCTAAATGGCCATAACTTGGGAAACATACTCAGGTCCCCAGCATCAATTGTGACATCATATCAAACAAAGATGAATTGTGTTGAAGAATTGCCCCTCTCTCTCACGCCCCTCGCTCCCCCCCTAGTCTCGCCCTTCCTTTCTCCCCCTCCTCTCTCGCCCCCACTCTCATCCTCCCCTCTCCCGTCCCCCTATCTCGCA
The DNA here is from genome assembly GCF_056783735.1 of Eptatretus burgeri. Lineage (NCBI taxonomy): Eukaryota > Metazoa > Chordata > Myxini > Myxiniformes > Myxinidae > Eptatretus > Eptatretus burgeri. The sequence continues at coordinate 16,483,120 of NC_140967.1, forward strand.
GATATTGGTCGACAGATAAATGGCCGTAACTTGGGAACCACTCGTTCGATTAATATCAAACCTCGAAAAGGCACATCCGCGGGTCCCCAGCAATATTCCTCTCCCCCCTCCTCTCTCGCCCCTCCTCTATCGCCCCCCTCTCCTCCTCTCTCCCCCCTCCTCTCTGTAAATGTATTCACAAATGTCTACCAAGCACAACAATTAATTCCAACCTTGGAAAAAAACAACTTTCAAATCCTTGGGAAACAGATGTTTCCCTTGGGAAAATTCAAACCTTGGGATTAATTAATAATTTGAACAATTAATTCAAACCTTGGGATAAAACAGCTTTACAAAAAAGTACAGTAGTGTCAAAAAGTACAGTACAGTACAGACCTGAAAGTAGTGTCATTAGGTATTCCATGTTCGATACCATGCCCCCCTCTCTCATGCCCCCCCCCTATTACATGCCCCCCTCTCTCCCTCCCCTCTCTTGCCCCACCCCGCTCTCCCTTCTCTCTCCCCCCTCTCTCTGTAAATGTATTCACAAATGTCTACCAAGCACAACAATTAATTCCAACCTTGGGGAAAAAAACAGCTTTCAAACCCTTAGGAAAATTCAATCCTTGGGATTAATTAATAATCAAACCTTGGGATTAAATAATTAAATAAATTAATAATAAAATAATAATCAAACCTTGGGATTAATTAATTCAAACCTTGGGAAACACTTGAGAACAGCTGAAATGGATGAGGAAGTACGATATCAAACTTTGAAAAGGTACATAATCAGGTCCCCAGTGTCGATTGTGACGTCATACCAAACGAAGAAGAAAAATAATTGACGTCAATCGTGCAAAAAAAAATAATAATTAAATAAACATTAATTGTGATGTCATAGCACCGTGTCCTGTCATTGGTTGACAGATAAATGGCCGCAACTCGGGAACCACTCGTCTGATTGATATCAAACCTTGAAAAGGCACATCCGCGGGTCCCCAGCAATATTCCTGGCAAGTTTCAATCTGATCGGACCGGTGATCGTCCGGTTATTAATAATTTGGGAAAAAATTGGCATGATAAGGTGAGAAGGTGGAACGACACCTTCAGCTGCCATATATACACCTTTTCAACACTGAAAAAGCAGTAAAATGGCCGTAACTTGGGAACCGCTCGTCCGATCGATATCAAACCTTGAAAAGGCACATCCGCGGGTCCCCAGCAATATTCCTGGCAAGTTTCAATGAGATTGGACTGGCGGTCATCGAGAAACGGCGGTCGCAGATAGACAGACAGACAGACAGACAGACAGACACACAGAGATTGCTGGAATTATAGATAGATTAAAGGTGTTGAAATGAAATTGTTTAATCAATAAATAAAAAATTATGGAAAAATCCACCTTTGTGGTATGGAATAGAATTGGGCTTACATGCATTGTGGCTCTTAAGATATTGCATTTTTGACCGAATGTGGTTAAAGAAAAAAAAAACCTTGTTATTTAGGTTACCGACCCATGTCTTTGGCCAATAGCAGAGCCACCACAACCACGCAATAGCACAAAACTGCAATTTCTGTTAAAGATAAGGCAATTGTTTTTTGAAGGAATCATCGTATCTCATTGCAGAAGTTTGTGAATGATTCCCAACTGATATTAATGCAGAAATAATTTTGGACTCACACACCCTTACAGGAAGAATACATGAAGGCTGGTTGAAAGCTGCAGAGACGGACAAGGTACCGCTCTGTTTCCCTCTTTTAAAAAAAGATATAATAAAAAAAAATTAAATAAAAGATACAATCAAATTGCTTTAATAAATAATGTGTATATATATATATATATATATATATATATATATATATATATATATATATATATATATATATATATATATATATATATATATATATATATATATATATATATATATATATATAAAACCACTGGCTATGCTCAGGCTGATACAAACATCGCCTGATGTTAACCACAGCATAGGTCATACTGCAAGGGCACGAGCATAAGAACATCATTGCATTCTCAATATGGGCCAGCTCGACCAGCATGGTGGGGGGAAAAAAGAGGCATAATCTACGATCTACCTTGTAGGGGGCTGTAATGAGTAGCAGCATCTGCTTTTGTCAGCCTGCACAAAACCCAGCTGCCCCTTTACAAATCAACTTGTGTGGACGACAAACAGGCACATCTCATTGGTCAGGATCCACACAGCGATAGCCAGTGTGCCACACCGGTATAGTTTATAGTTGAACCAAAATATATCGTTCATCCTCTTTCCCACCCTGGCCAGGAGTATGCAAGTCGTGACAGCTGCGTTGTTGGAATCATGTCCACAATGGTAGAGAAGATCGAAAAGCGAGCGCAGAGAAACAGCTCCCTGTCCGTTAGACTGAAGCAAGAAGTGAGATCCTTCGGGTGCAAACTGCAGAGCACAAAGATGTGCCGGCCTGCCGGAGACTGCGTTGGTAAATAAACAACATGCCATTTCAGCAATTCATAACATGGAAATAACTGAGATCTTAACCTGTGACCACTGCATGCAGTCTGTTTCCAGGGTGTGACTTCTGAAGGAGAACAGCCCACAGCTAACGGTGCTCAAGAGACTGGTTAAAGTTCATGAGCACGACTCGTCGCCGCTCCGCAAATGTTCTGCAAAGCTTGAATGCATTTACCTTCACCCTCGCTTTCCCTACAACTATCAACGAACCAACAAGTTGCTAAACTTTTGCTCATACAACATGATAGGCATTCTACCTTTGCTTGTACAACTTGAATACATTTATTCTCAAATATACTGATGAAAGCTTGAATGCATTTACCTTCACCCTCGCTTTCCCTACAACTATAAACGAACCAACAAGTTGCTAAACTTTTGCTCGTACAACATGATAGGCATTCTACCTTTGCTTGTACAAGTTGAATACATTTATTCTCAAATATACTGATGAAAGCTTGAATGCATTTACCTTCACCCTCGATTTCCCTACTACTATCGACACACCTAATTTCCCTACAACGCATGCACCATCAACTAACCACCCAGTTGCTGACTCCATATCAATTGCCTTTTTATTTTTATTTCTTTCCTTTGAAGGCAAAGCTCAAAGAATGGCAAAATGGAAATGGTGCTTACAAAGGAGGTATGCAATGTTTTACAAAGCCTAATTCAATTTAAATTTGCAGTCATCTCGTGGCAGTAAAAATGAGACAGGAGCTGTACGGTGAGTCTTCCGGAAAAGCAAATGATACGAAAGTCATGGCACAAAATTTAAAGACCAATTTTGTTTTCTTCTTGTATTTAAACGTTCACCAACATGACGTATTTGTCATTACGATGCCACATTCTTGATTTGGAATAGCGGCAAAGCAAAACATTTTTTTTGGGAAGCCATCAAGTGCATTTTCATTTTATCGTTTCATCTGTCCAAATGCAATCCCGGTTAACGGTGCACACAGAACATTAAATATCACGGATCGTAGCGGAAGATACAGGGAAGGCTGAGTTCCAAAGATTTCCATTTCAGGAATAATGCAGTCGCAAAAAATAATTAAAAAAAAAAGATCAAAATAAAAACAACCAAGCACGGCAATGAAGTGAAAGAAAAACCGGTATGGAGGAAACGTCCAGGAGCAATGTCCCACTTTCTGAAAAACAAATCCGTTTGAGCTTTTCAATCGGACGTTCCTCAACAAACACACCTTTGTACAAGTTTGCAAACGCTTAGTGAGCGCCGGTACTTCGTGGCTTCGCAATGTCCTCAAGAGCAACCACACTGCCATAGCATTGGTGGTAACGCATGCATGCAAATGGACACCAAAACATGTACGTGGAGCAGCATTGATGAACACGGTTGCACAATAGTAGTTCTCGTCTCATCTAGCTTCCTGTCTGCTCTTCGTGTATTCTGTCAGGGTCTGTGAAACGTGCCGTTAGCAGGTAAAACAAGGCAGGCCCTGGCACAAGGGTGAGCATGGGCAAGTCCCCAGCAGGATGCTCGAGGCGCGTGATGGACAGGATTCCATACGTGTGTACAACCCAGTGGCTCAACAACACTATGACATTGCGCTTGTTAGACAGCAGCGTACGCAGGTTCTGCACAAAAGGGGGTGGAACGGAGGGAGGGGGGAGAGGGGAAGGCAGGTGGAGGAAGTAGGGGAGGAGATGTGTTGGGGCACAGAGAAAGGGAAGGGGGGAGTGGAGGTGTCAGGCATCGACAGATTGCTCTCGGGACAAATGGACAACGCACACACACACACACACACACACACACACACACACACACACACACACACACACACACACACACACACACACACACACTTTTGGTGAGAATTGAAAATTAAAAAAAACAGAACCAGCTCGCTTGCTTGGTGATGCTCTCCGATGACTCAGTGATGCTATGACCCCAGGTACGGGGCAACTACATGTTACACAGCATGGGGAAAGGGGGCAAAATTGAGCAAAGAATGAAAAAAAATAATTGAATGGGAAGAATGAAGAAAATATAGTTTAAGGGAGGTATGGAAGAGTCATCAGAAAATGGTAGAGGAGAGAAGAGGAGGAATATTACAAGGAAAGAAAATTGAGGGGTGGGAGAGTGTGGAGGGGTGGTCCTTTCTGTGTTGTCAGAAGGGCTATCAAAAGCAGAATCTAGAACCTCCTTGCAATTCATGAAAAAGACATTTTAAGATCTTCCAAAGCTGTTCTCCTTCATACAAGTAAAACTATCCCCGAGATGAGCATGCTGTGATCTTGTGAGCCAAAGGCTAGAACTAGAGCTTGTGCTACGTCATAGAGTACGTGTTGCAGGTTTGAGTGCTGACAGCTCCATGTTGTGTTCTTCTCAATAGTTTGCCTCCAAGGTGATGTCATCAACATCGCTTCACCGTGCGTTCCACAACCTCAGGCATCACCTTTTTGCGTGCTCATAATTGCCTTTTTGAAATCCAGAATTTTAATGATCATTTACGCTTTGTAAAGTTAAAAAAGAAGAGGAAGAAGACACTTACCACGATTTTCACAAGTGCAAAGTACACTGCACATGTAACGACTGAGAACACAAGCAGGATGTAAGGGAAGGAGTAATCTGTAAAAAAAAAATAACAACAATAAAATTTTAAAAAATCACATCACATCACGAGTATGTCATCTCCATCAAGCAGATCAAAACAACTAACTTTTTTTCCTGTTTAAATCAAGCACATGCCTCAGCAAGGCCCCACTCACACAGCAGGCCGCCAGCTACGGCGTGGAGCACTGACAGGATGGGCAGGAAGTACAACGCTGCGTAGACGCTGTTCAAGCGCTCAGCTTTGCGCAGACTGCATGACAGCCGTTTCACGAGGCAAGGCCGCAGCAGCATCATCATGAGCAGGCAGAACGCGTAATATATGAACACGATGGTGTACCTGAGGAAGCACTGTATCATTAACAAAGTGCTTAACCAAATGGATACGTTCCATAGATCAATCATATCAATGATTTATTGTACCAGGATTCCCACCCCACAACCACAAAAGAATAAATATTGGAGAGGCCTTCTGGAATCATTACATTACCTGGCAAAGCATGCACGCACACATACCAAACCACACCACACGACACGACAATAACTGTGTTTGAACTGGCCATAACGGTATTCGTTTCTTCGCAATCGCTCTAAGGAGTGTGACATTTATTTGTTTGTATCGTATACAAAAATTTAGACTCATGGACAAGAGAAGAAAACAGGTAAAAGTGCAATGTACCAACATTAGGGCAGTCGCAAAACAGGTGGACACACAAGCGAGGGAATGAGGAGAGAGGAAGTGAAGAAACCTGCAAGAGGGTTAGATTTGGTAAGGTAAATGGGGGTAGGAAACGATTGTGGGTCAGGGTGGGGGAATGACATGAGATGGTGGGAAGCCCTGGAAGGAAGAGACTTGAAAGGTAGTTCTTCAAAGTGGAGAAAAGAAAAGATGAGCAAACGAGTTGTTGGGTGCAGACCGTCTGTATTTTGGGGGTTTAACTAGGAATGGGTGAAGGAAGAATGCACATATCCCGAAGTTGCTCAGGAGGTTCAGACAGCCAGCATAGCTGAAGGAGCCAGACCGCAGGGGAGGACCTAAAACACAGAGGGACCACCTACCTGTTTGCGATGTGGGATAAACAGGCCTTGATCTTCATCACAGAAGATGCCAATAATGTCGAGAGTTTTAGATTTGATGATTCCAGGAGAGAAGGATGTGATGCTGGGGAGCCAGCACAGAAGAGAGAGCAACACTCCATTGAGACACAGAGAAAGGCATTTCAGGCTGTAGAATAGGCATCATTGTAAATGGCCTATATTCTGGAAAAAATGCCGTCAGAAATAGTACAACAAAAGACAAGTGTAACTCTCAGAATGACTTTCCTTTGAAGATCTTGTCGGATAAAATTCCCAGCGTAGAACGCTAACGAAATAGACCATCACGTGGTCAAACTAAAATATCGGCATTCAAAAGTGGGAAGATCTTGTTCTCCCATCATCAGGCAAACAATAGCGTCGCTGACACCAAACAAACAAGTGGTTAGAAATATTTGCAACGATTACAATAAATACCTCGTGACATGCAACAGACTGAGAACCGCCTCTTGTGGAGCACTGCAACACTTTCATTTCAATCAATTTAAATATTCCTTCTGGTTCTGGGTCCCTTCATGGCCAGGCACCATCATCTGTGGCTCGAATGGCTGTCTTCCAAAGCTCAGACCACGTTCCTGAATAGTCTTGTTTAACTATTTTGGTTAATTGTCGGTGTTAATTTGTCGATTTAAAGTATTTGCACATCTCGAGTGCCTTCAGGTGGATATTTTTTTTGTGTGTGTGTGCTGGGTTCGTGTCCATATCCAAGCTGTGTGCTCTTATGGGCCTCATTCGGATCTGTTGCTGTGTTTCTTCATTCCTCCGTTTTATGCCCCACCGTCGGGGCATTTCCTACCCCCCTCTGTCAACTCACTCTTCCACGAGCATCAATTTTGCAATTAAATTTAATCCAGAGAAAGCCAGCTCATTCAGAAGCATGCATTCAGCCAAATCATAGCTGATGCTTGGCATTGCACTATAAATAAAGTAAGTAAATAAATAAATAGATGGAACGGCACTCAGTGGAGTGCATACCTCTGCCAGAATGAACGTTTTAGGTTTTGTATCCGACTGATAGGCCGGATCTCCATCCATATCTTAACCACAATATAATTGGTTTGTTATCACCGAACAAACTCATCCAGCAAGTTTTGTCATAATCCACCTACAACTTTTTGAGATATCATGAAATATATGTATGTATGTATGTATATATATATACACACGCACACATATATACTGTATGTATGTATGTATGTATGTATGTATATATATATATATATATATATATATATATATATATATATATATATATATATATATATATATATATATATATATATATAAAATTTTTGGCTCCATCTATCATAGGTGAAGATTCACTTTAAAATTATTGTATACGGATCCAGATCCAGATGTTCCCCAAAAATCGAATCAATTAGTTCTGGTCACATATCTAACCTGTCCACCAAGTTTCGGCTAAATTCGTCAGTAACTTTTTGAGATTTCCTGCTCACAAACAGACAATAAATGTGAAAACATAACCTCTGTCCACCTTTGGTGGTGGAGGTAATTAAATACAAATGTGCAAGGTGACCAACGATTAAAGGATAAGATAATAATGACGGAGTGGTGGGTAAACAACTGGACACAAATAAACAGGTGGATTCATGAACTGGCAAACAGGAGAAGGGAGACAAATGGGCATAGTGAGGGTGAATTGTGCTAAAATAATCACAACTAGGGATGGAAGATGGCAGAAGAGGATGTGTTCCACCATCTTAAAGCTTTGAAAGGAAGAACGAGATTGTACCGACTCCAAGGAGTCTCTTCCTCCAGCAGGAGAAAAGAGGAATAAAGTCATAAGGCTGGATTTTCGTAATAAATTTGCATAGTCATAAGTCGAAAGAGGAATAAAGTCGTGTTGTAAGAGTCACGAGTCGTAAGGAGAAGAAGAAGAAGCAAAAAGGCGAAGAAGAAGAAGAAGAATGAGCAAAAAGGCGAAGAAGAAGAAGAAGGAGCAAAAAGGCGAAGGAGAAGGAGAAGGAGAAGAAGAAGATGACGACCACCCTGGCTTTGGATGGTCAGTCATCAGACTTTGTGAAGGAGGTGATCTTTGTCTGTGTTGCCTTGATCTGCACGCCCTTATATGGACCTCCGTACGAGGTGCCATGACAGCATCCATCTCACGTTTGATTTTCAAGCACCTCTCTGTGAAGACTACTTCTTTTTTTGGAGTGGCATTTTCAGAGCTATGAGGCTCTAGCCACGCCACGCACCGAAACACTTCGGCTGGAGCAGACAAGTTCAAGGAACTTTATATTGTTAGACCCTTTTTCTTTGATAAATGTCAGAGATTTGCAGAGTGGAGGGCGCTTCTAGCTCAATCAGCACAGTGTATCCAGCACACCCGACCAGCAGAGTGGAAGAGGCACGATCTGGGTCCCCTGTACCAAGGGCATTGTGTGAAGATGCGATCCAAATCTTCGGAAACCTTGCAACACTCGCAGTAGCCTGCAGGGTGACAACCCTATCGTTCTATCCTATGTAAATAGAGTTTAGAGCACAATGTCCGAGTCTGAGCACGTCGAGGATTTCCTGGCCTCTTCAACTCTCTATCGAGTGCAGCCTGTGGCTGCTGGTTGCATCATTGGTTGGGACATGGCTTTGCCGCTGATGCAGTGTCCCCCTTACCAGTACACTGGTGCTCATTTTGCCAACCTTGGAAGGATGACAGGCTGAGTCAACCTCCTGGCGTGTATTAATTCAGCGGCCCAAAAGGGCTTGAACTCAGAACCCTAGGATCCCAAGCCGCCACCCTAACCACTAAGCCAACACCAGGCTGGCCTCTTCATGAAGACTAGCGAAAACCTTTAGATATGTTCCTCATTCTGCTCTATCCCAAGTGTTCTCTTTCACACTCATCATCTTTATCTTATTCCCCCTTCCTCACTTCAAAACAAACAAATATTTTCACTCGGGAAAAAAATAATAATAATAATAACACAAACTTATTCTTTCTCTCATTTCCTTCCTTGGTTCATTCTTTATTTCTTCATTTCTTATTACCTCCCAAATGAATCAACAATTGAATTAACTTGCTTCTTACTTTAAAAGCTTTTCATGACATTTTATGTCTCATTTGCCTTATTTCACGAAAACCCCACATTATTCTTCATGACTATGAAATGTCACGAACACCTAGCGATATCAAACTAAATCACGAGCTATCATACGATATCATGTGATAACAGTCTGTGAGGAACAATATCGAAAGAGCAACTGAGTCTGATGATGGAGGTGGAGGACAAAAAAATATTTTAAAAAACAATAAAGTAATTAGTTTACGCAGGTTCCAAAAATAAGCAATGATCCAATGGTCCATTACGTATTCATATATGACGTACACATCATTGACACACGGTAATTTTTCAAAGTATTCTCACACGAGACTTCCCACCCCCACCATGATGAGAACGGTTATTTTACTTCCAACTTCAACTTGTATTAATGATTTTGTTTCAAAGAGAGATCAGTATTGGTAATCGACACAGGTCGGAATCCATCGCGATGACAATCACAGAGCGCTGCAACGGTGTGATCATACCGTTGTCGCTTTCATTCCGGTATCGCAGATCACAGACTCGGCAGAGGATTTCTAAAGCACACCCAATTTGTATAAATAATACCCAATTGGCAATTGCTTTAAAAATCAGCCATGAGGACAAAGAAAAACGTGATTTCTTGTGCGGATGCTCGGATGCTGAGGGCTAAAAGTGAAAACATACTGTACTTGCTTCCTGTTATGTCTTGACGTCATACGTTTCACTGTTCCTGTTCCATGTTTAGCCGAGACGCCGAGTGCATCAAGCTTTTTAAATCATGTACGGGATTTAAAAAGATTGTAAATACCTTTCTTCCATTCGTTGGTGATATACCGGTATGTCGATATAAGAATAAATAAATAAATAAGCAAATACATAATAAAATAAATACATGAATAGAAATTAAAAAAAAAAAAAAAAAAAAAAAAAAAAAAAAAAAAATCGCTGGACCCCAGATATACCGAGACACCAGGGGTGTCAAATCTGGAAATCTCACCATTATAAGAAATGACGTATCTGTATTTGTGAAAGAACAGCCAGGCTCAATGGAAAGTAGAAATTTCTGACTAGTACATTAAAACGACACATTAGGGACTCACAGCGGGTAGACGGCCTCATATGTGCAATGAAGCGTCGTGATGTAGTCAGGGCTTGGATTGTAGAGCATGGTGTACCAATCCGAGAGCAGCTTTACCCGGCACGATCGCACGTGGAAGGAGCCCAGAGGGTCGCTGAGCAGGAGCGCAACAATTGCGGCGACAACGCACTCGAGCAAGGCAGAGGCGTGCAGCAGGAGCGCACTGCACACGGAACCCGGAACACATTCGATTGAAAATGGCAGCTTACACCAAAATGGAAAACAAGCATTCGAGCAATTCAAGGATGTGTAGGGAGTGTGCAACTCAAGCTGTTAGTAAAAAAAATAAAAGAGCCAAACGGATAATGGCCAATGTGGGTAATGCTGTATCCAAAGCAGTTTTCACTCATTTCTGATTAGTCCAGGTATCAGGGAAGAAGAACAAGAACAAGAACAAGAACAAGAAGAAGAACAAGAAGAATAAAATGGCACTCGATTTGTGGCTTCTGTGATATGGGAAATCTGAAAATACACGTTAATTTGCATGTTGAAATGTTTGCTCTCAAAAGAGTGCAACGAAGGGAATGAACGAACAGGAAAAGGAGTGGAAGAAACAATAACCATTAGGTAAAAGCAGAAGTGGATTAAGATTTTTTGGAGCCCTGGGTACAAAAAATATTTAGGCCCAACACCCCACCCCCACCCCCTAAAAAAAGAAAAGAGGACTCCATGTTATTTTTGTACTTGCTTAGCCCATGTTACTTTGCACTCAACTTAAAAAAAAATCCGAAGGAATTCCCAAGTTTTATTGCCTTTTTCCCCCCTTGGAAAAACAAAAAGTCATGTTCAGGTATTCCATTACCAATCATCTAGTTATCGCTTGCCAAGCCAGCCGTTCCTCATCAACCATTTTGTTGGAGTGCTTGCTTGAGTGATTAGGCCACTTGGCGAGCACTCTCAAAGCCAATTGGTAACGGAACGCACAGCTCAACACTTGCAGGGGTGTGTTCAGTTACGAAGTTTTTATTTTCATATTTTTTTCGTATACATAGACGAGACTCATGGAAGAGCTAAAAGTTTATTGTAGCTTGCTAGTCAAGTTAGCAGTCAAACAAAATCCGTTGATAAGGAATTGCTGGCTTTGCAAGCATTAACAAGATTATTGGTAATTGAACACACCTCAGCTTGTGTGAGACCGATGACCCTTGTGGTTCTGCCAATTGTGTAACGAAAAAATAAAAGTATATTTTGGGTTATTTCCACCATTTTCGCCATTGTTGAGCTTTTCAGCACTGCTGGGGTAGTTTTGTTTCATCCTCGGGACAGGTGCTCCGATTCTAAAAACTGCAACGTTGCGCGTACGCACGGGTTAATCCATTTACTAATGAAAGGTCGTTTTGTGATCGTACAATAAATTATAGTGTAGATTTATTGAACAATACAGATATGTATTAACATGAGGAATTATACACATTTTTTTGTGATTATTGTTTCATTTGTAAGCATTAAACGTAGTTATTATTGGTTCAAGAAAAAAATAATTGACCACTTATATTCGTTATTGTTGTCTGTCTGTCTGTCTGTCTGTCTGTCTGTCTGTGTCTGTCTGTCTGTGTCTGTCTGTCTGTCTGTCTGTCTGTCTGTGTCTGTCTGTCTGTGTCTGTCTGTCTGTGTCTGTCTGTCTGTGTCTGTCTGTCTGTGTCTGTCTGTCTGTGTCTGTCTGTCTGTGTCTGTGTCTGTCTGTGTCTGTCTGTCTGTGTCTGTCTGTCTGTGTCTGTCTGTCTGTGTCTGTCTGTCTGTGTCTGTCTGTCTGTGTCTGTCTGTCTGTGTCTGTCTGTCTGTGTCTGTCTGTCTGTGTCTGTCTGTGTCTGTCTGTCTGTGTCTGTCTGTGTCTGTCTGTCTGTGTCTGTCTGTGTCTGTGTGTCTGTGTCTGTCTGTGTCTGTCTGTCTGTGTCTGTCTGTGTCTGTCTGTCTGTGTCTGTCTGTGTCTGTCTGTCTGTGTCTGTCTGTGTCTGTCTGTGTCTGTCTGTGTCTGTCTGTGTCTGTCTGTGTCTGTCTGTGTCTGTCTGTCTGTGTCTGTCTGTGTCTGTCTGTCTGTGTCTGTCTGTGTCTGTCTGTGTCTGTCTGTCTGTGTCTGTCTGTGTCTGTCTGTCTGTGTCTGTCTGTGTCTGTCTGTCTGTGTCTGTCTGTGTCTGTCTGTCTGTGTCTGTCTGTGTCTGTCTGTCTGTGTCTGTCTGTGTCTGTCTGTCTGTGTCTGTCTGTGTCTGTCTGTCTGTGTCTGTCTGTGTCTGTCTGTCTGTGTCTGTCTGTGTCTGTCTGTCTGTGTCTGTCTGTGTCTGTCTGTCTGTGTCTGTCTGTGTCTGTCTGTCTGTGTCTGTCTGTGTCTGTCTGTCTGTGTCTGTCTGTGTCTGTCTGTCTGTGTCTGTCTGTGTCTGTCTGTCTGTGTCTGTCTGTGTCTGTCTGTCTGTGTCTGTCTGTGTCTGTCTGTCTGTGTCTGTCTGTGTCTGTCTGTCTGTGTCTGTCTGTGTCTGTCTGTCTGTGTCTGTCTGTGTCTGTCTGTCTGTGTCTGTCTGTGTCTGTCTGTGTCTGTCTGTCTGTGTCTGTCTGTGTCTGTCTGTCTGTGTCTGTCTGTGTCTGTCTGTCTGTGTCTGTCTGTCTGTGTCTGTCTGTGTCTGTCTGTCTGTGTCTGTGTCTGTGTCTGTCTGTGTCTGTCTGTCTGTGTCTGTCTGTCTGTGTCTGTGTCTGTCTGTGTCTGTGTGTGTCTGTCTGTGTCTGTCTGTGTCTGTCTGTCTGTGTCTGTCTGTCTGTGTCTGTCTGTCTGTGTCTGTCTGTCTGTGTCTGTCTGTCTGTGTCTGTCTGTCTGTGTCTGTCTGTCTGTGTCTGTCTGTCTGTGTCTGTCTGTCTGTGTCTGTCTGTGTCTGTCTGTGTCTGTCTGTGTCTGTCTGTGTCTGTCTGTGTCTGTCTGTGTCTGTCTGTGTCTGTCTGTGTCTGTCTGTGTCTGTCTGTGTCTGTCTGTGTCTGTCTGTGTCTGTCTGTGTCTGTCTGTGTCTGTCTGTGTCTGTCTGTGTCTGTCTGTGTCTGTCTGTGGCTGTCTGTGTCTGTTTGTGTCTGTCTGTGTCTGCCTGTGTCTCTCTGTGTGTCTCTGTGTCTGTCTGTGTCTGTCTGTGTCTGTCTGTGTCTGTCTGTGTCTGTCTGTGTCTGTCTGTGTCTGTCTGTGTCTGTCTGTGTCTGTCTGTGTCTGTCTGTGTCTGTCTGTGTCTGTCTGTGTCTGTCTGTGTCTGTCTGTGTCTGTCTGTGTCTGTCTGTGTCTGTCTGTGTCTGTCTGTGTCTGTCTGTGTCTGTCTGTGTCTGTCTGTGTCTGTCTGTGTCTGTCTGTGTCTGTCTGTGTCTGTCTGTGTCTGTCTGTGTCTGTCTGTGTCTGTCTGTGTCTGTCTGTGTCTGTCTGTGTCTGTCTGTGTCTGTCTGTGTCTGTCTGTGTCTGTCTGTGTCTGTCTGTGTCTGTCTGTGTCTGTCTGTGTCTGTCTGTGTCTGTCTGTGTCTGTCTGTGTCTGTCTGTGTCTGTCTGTGTCTGTCTGTGTCTGTCTGTGTCTGTCTGTGTCTGTCTGTGTCTGTCTGTGTCTGTCTGTGTCTGTCTGTGTCTGTCTGTGTCTGTCTGTGTCTGTCTGTGTCTGTCTGTGTCTGTCTGTGTCTGTCTGTGTCTGTCTGTGTCTGTCTGTGTCTGTCTGTGTCTGTCTGTGTCTGTCTGTGTCTGTCTGTGTCTGTCTGTGTCTGTCTGTGTCTGTCTGTGTCTGTCTGTGTCTGTCTGTGTCTGTCTGTGTCTGTCTGTGTCTGTCTGTGTCTGTCTGTGTCTGTCTGTGTCTGTCTGTGTCTGTCTGTGTCTGTCTGTGTCTGTCTGTGTCTGTCTGTGTCTGTCTGTGTCTGTCTGTGTCTGTCTGTGTCTGTCTGTGTCTGTCTGTGTCTGTCTGTGTCTGTCTGTGTCTGTCTGTGTCTGTCTGTGTCTGTCTGTGTCTGTCTGTGTCTGTCTGTGTCTGTCTGTGTCTGTCTGTGTCTGTCTGTGTCTGTCTGTGTCTGTCTGTGTCTGTCTGTGTCTGTCTGTGTCTGTCTGTGTCTGTCTGTGTCTGTCTGTGTCTGTCTGTGTCTGTCTGTGTCTGTCTGTGTCTGTCTGTGTCTGTCTGTGTCTGTCTGTGTCTGTCTGTGTCTGTCTGTGTCTGTCTGTGTCTGTCTGTGTCTGTCTGTGTCTGTCTGTGTCTGTCTGTGTCTGTCTGTGTCTGTCTGTCTGTCTGTCTGTCTGTCTGTCTGTCTGTCTGTCTGTCTGTCTGTCTGTCTGTCTGTCTGTCTGTCTGTCTGTCTGTCTGTCTGTCTGTCTGTCTGTCTGTCTGTCTGTCTGTCTGTCTGTCTGTCTGTCTGTCTGTCTGTCTGTCTGTCTGTCTGTCTGTCTGTGTCCTGAGCATAGCTCCGTAGGTTTTGATCCGATCCTGACAAAATTTTGGTGGGAGGTTTATATCATCATGTAGTTGTGTTTTCCTGAAAATGGGGGGAGCCACGCCCAAAAAACGTGTTTTTAGGGGGTAGCCGATTTCAATTTGCATCTTCTCCTGGGGGTTTGTCGAATCTGTCAGGGGTTTCAGTATTTGGTTAGCCCAATGGGACCTGCATAGCCCCACGGAGCTCGATTTTTTTCATTTTCGTCCCAAGGTCAAGGTCACAAGGTCACGAACTTAGAAAATTGCGCATTTTGACTTAAAATTTTCTTCTCCGAGGGGTTTGTCGGATCTGGCAGGGGTTTCGGTATTTGGTTAGCCCAATGGCACCTGCATAGGCCCACAGAGCTCGATTTTTCATTTTCGTCCCAAGGTCAAGGCCACGAACTTAGAAAATTTAGAATTTTGACATAAAAATCTTACGACCACCAAAACTTTAAGAGCTGGGATGACAATATTTTTATGCATAATCTTGAGGTCATTCCCCACCTAAAGTCTTGAAACCATTTTGCTCTTTCTCGAACACCTTGCCCATGGCACCCCCTTCAAGTTTCTTTTTACGCTGATTTCATCAAAGTATGGATAATCCGAGGAGTGCGAAATGCCATATAGCCTATATGACGTTATATTGTTCCTGGAATGTTCCAGAGGAAGTTTTGCACCAAAGGTCATAATCCTTGACCTTTGAGCTTTAAAGGCCACAAAGGTCAAATTTTCAAAGTTGTGGGAATCGAACCGGGTTTTCGACCTTCTTCGACAAACTAACTCCAATAAGCTATAGCACGTATCCTGTTTCCTTATTTTAATGTCCACAACATTGTTTTGTGACCTTTAAAGGTTATGCAAAGGTCAAATTTTTTAAGTTGTTGAACGAAACTGGGTTTTTGACATTTTGCAGCAAATAACCTGTCACTCGTACCACATCATGTTGATCATTTTTATTACTTGGTCAAACATTATCACATTGTCTCATCCTTGACTTCTGAAACCATCTACATCGTCAAATACCGCTCGTGAACCATCGTCGTCTTCAGACTTGTCCCAATTGCGTCCTGTCTCGACGTCCATAATTTTGTCATCGTCCTGTCTCGTTAAACATCAGGAGGAAACATTTTTAATCGAATAATTACATCACAGTGCTTTCTTTCCTCAAGATGAAGCATTCCCTTTGTGCTGTGTTTATCCACAATCACAAGTTGATACGTTTGTCGGCAAAGTAAGACCCCGCCCGAGGGGGTCCCGTCTCGAAAGATTGCAAACCTTGATCAGTCGTGTCGGGCCACAGGAAATTGCATGGGTTGCATGGCCAACATGCTGCCTCTGCCTGGGGCCCACATTGAGCTCGGGGCCCTGGGCACCTGCCCTGCGTGCGTTAATCCGCCATCGAGTAAAAGGGTTAAATGAGGTCGGGTTAATGGGGGTAAAAAAGGACACATGCACAGGAGGTGGTGATGCACAGCCAGACTCAGCACTGGAGGTAAGTGGGTTTGAACAGCATCAGGAAGGGAATTCCACAAATGGGAGACAAGATAGTTAAGGTGGGTGGTAAGCCTGTATTTTTGGAGTTAAATCAGGAGGAGGTTACTCGAACAATGTATGCATCCTGGAGGAATTGTCAATGGTTACCAGGGGGGTAAGAAAGTAGTTCCAGGGGTATCCTCTGGAGGAGGATAATGTCCTCTGGAGGATTCTTGGTCTTCGTGGGGTGCCACCAAAACTGATCGATCTGATGTCTGAACTCTACTCTGGTACTGAGAGTGCTGTGAAGTGTGGTGGTACCATCTCTGACTTATTTCCAGTTGTTACTGGAGTTCGTCAGGGATGTGTACTTTCCCCCACACTTTTCAGCACTTATATGGACTGGATTTTAGGGAGGATGTCGGAGAGATCAAGTTGCGGTGCATCGTTTGGGAATATCAAGATCTCGGACCTTGATTTTGCAGATGATGCAGTCATCTTTGCGGAGACTTCAGACATCCTTTTGGGGGCCCTCGAGGTGCTGAATGAGGAGTCGGAGCCGCTGGGATTACGGGTTTCTTGGGTCAAAACTAAGATCCAGGCTTTCGGTGACATATTGGATGCTGCTGTCCTGTCTGTGTCTGTTTGTGGTGAGGATGTTGAGGTTGTGGAGAGATTCACTTACCTTGGCAGTGATATTCATGTCTCTGCTGGCTGCGAGTCAGAGGTCAATAGACGTCTGGGTCGGGCCTGGGGAGTCATGAATTCACTGGATCATGGGGTGTGGCGCTGCCGGTACCTGTGCGGGAGGACGAAAGTCCGAGTCTTCAGGTCCTTGGTACTTCCAGTCTTGCTCTATGGGTGCGAGACTTGGACTCTGACCAAGGATCTGAGACGGAGACTTAATTCCTTTGGTACCAGGTCTCTTCGGAGAATCCTTGGCTATCGCTGATCGGATTTTGTGTCCAACGAGCGGTTGCTGAGAGAGACTCGGATGAGATTTGTTACCTGCATAGTCCGTGAGCGTCAGTTGCGGCTGTATGGACATGTGGCTCGTTTTCCTGACGCTGATCCTGCTCACCAGATTCTCTCAGCGAGGGAGTCTCATGAGTGGAGGAGGCCAGTGGGCTGACCACGTGCCTCATGGTTGCAGCAGGTTGACCATCATCTCAAGGAGATGGGGATGGGCCTGGCATCTGCCTGGGGGATGGCCAGACGGAGGTCCCTGGAGTACCGGCGGAAAGTGGACGCAGCGACGCGCTGTTCTGGCACATGCTCCCATACCTGACCTACCTGACCTGAGAAAGTAGAGGGTGCGAGAATAGAGAAGTAGTAATTGCAATAAAATAAAACAAAGAGGCCACCAACTTTTCTGCGAGGTGAAAGCAACAGGCCTTGTGCATCAGCCTCATCATGGGAGATTCCAATGATGTTGAGAGATTTAGATTCTGTAGAATCCAGGAGATGTGATGATGCAATGCTAGCCCATAGGGAAGAGCAGTACTCTATTGAGCTACAGACAAAGACCTTGAAGGCTGAGAGTAGTTCAGATTTATTTTTTCGAGGGATAACTTGGAACTATGGGGGATGCCCAGTATGTGGGTGGCTTTGGAAGCCAGCTTTGCAAGATGTGCAAGCTCAAGATCATGCCTGACGGTAAAGGCCGAAAATTTCAAGAGGCAGAACCTCATCCAGTGAATGGCTGCAGAAAATAGGTGAGATCACAGATATGGTATCCACAGAGCATCGGGGCGGTAGTTCATATAAATGAGGAACAAGACCAAGACATTGCATTGAGGAACTCCAGCCTCTACAAGGATAATTCTGTTGATCGCAACAAATTGGCTGTACAAATGGAGGAATTCACAAAGCCAGATGGATGGAGAGAGAGGAGAGAGAGGAGAGAGAGGAGAGAGAGGAGAGAGAGGAGAGAGAGGAGAGAGAGGAGAGAGAGCAGAGAGAGGAGAGAGAGGAGAGAGAGGAGAGAGAGGAGAGAGAGGAGAGAGAGGAGAGAGAGGAGAGAGAGGAGAGAGAGGAGAGAGAGGAGAGAGAGGAGAGAGAGGAGAGAGAGGAGAGAGAGGAGAGAGAGGAGAGAGAGGAGAGAGAGGAGAGAGAGGAGAGAGAGGAGAGAGAGGAGAGAGAGGAGAGAGAGGAGAGAGAGGAGAGAGAGGAGAGAGAGGAGGAGAGAGGACTTGACAAACAGAGAGGACAACTACACATCTGTAAATATGACAAACATACAAAGGTTCCAACTCAAACAGCATGTGTCAAAAGCCAAGGCAGGACAGTGGTCGAGAAACAGAGTGACCGTTATCAACAACAGACTGTGCACACCAGATCCAAAATGCTCTACAAACAGGCTGTGCAACATGGTCCTGCAATCGATGATAACCTTAAAAAAAAATTACAATTTCCTTTGAGGAAACTGGTGTACAAGATACAGGATATACTGTTGTGGGCCGGGGGTCGGTGGCGAGGAACGACCGCTCGACGGAGCAGTAGGGCCGTCTCCCACCAAACACCCGGAATCGAAGGTCGTCACCCCAGATAACTCCAGTCAACGGGTCGCTTAAAGGACCGTGGTCGCCAATATTTTGACTGCGTGAGGTAGGGTCCACTTGTCTATTCCAATTTACCGAAGTACTCACATCATATTACTTCCGGGGAAGCCACACCCTCGGCCGACTTTGTCCGAACCGATCGCTGTTACCGACTCGGATCCGGCGTAACCGAGCGGGGATTACCAAAGCCGCGCCGGACCAAATGAACAATTTACGGTACAAACAGCCTCACTATTTCTCAAGCCGAACCGTGCTAGGCCAATGAAAGAAAACACGGACAACAAACTGGAACATATAACAGGGGTTTATTTACAATAGGGAAGGAGACACAGAGCAGACTTATTCCGAATCTACAGGCATCTACTTATAGGATGGCGCCGCCACCACAGACACACACACACACACACACACACACACACACACACACACACACACACACCAAAAGAAAATGGACCCAGATTATCTTTATTTCGACCCTCGCAACCAAGGAGATAGACAGGCTGGAGGTTAGAGTTTGGTCGGTACCTGGCCGCCTCGTGCGGTTTGGCCTGTGACTGCAGTTGTGAAACTTAGGATCGTCGGCGAGCCCAGACACGGTATCGCGGGGTCCAAGCGGGGCCAGGGTCGCTCCTCACAGAGGGTCAGGGGAGATACCTGGCTCGGACTCCGGGTTATTGCTCAACAAAATGAGAGATGGAAGTCGACGGCTGTGGAATAGTCAGAGGACCAGCTTGAGACACGGCAACAACGACCACCAAGAGCAATGGCAACCCCTTTCTTCTCCGACAATTCCAACCCAACTCCAGCGAGCACTAAGGGGAGCCGGCGATTCTTATCCCTCCCCCAGGCAGGGTGGGGTGATCGGTCCTCTGAGGTAATCTTTGCCCTGATTGGACAGGGTTTTGTGGGGTGATATCTGTCCCCCTCTGATTGGACAGGGGGAAAAACCCTGCCTTTCTGGGGCGGAGTCGGAGCTCTGAGGTAATCTTTGCCCTGATTGGACAGGGTTTCCTGGGGTGATGTGCTGGCCATCTGTGATTGGACAGGGGGAACCCCCTCCCTTCCTGGGTGGAGTCGGTGTTCTGAGGTGAGGAAACAGGTCAGGTCAGGTATGGCAACATGTACCAGAAAAGCGCGTCGCTGCGTCCACTTTCCGCCGGTACTCCAGGGGCCTCCGTCTGGCCATCCCCCAGGCATGCCAGGCCCATCCCCATCTCCTTGAGATGATGGTCAACCTGCTGCAACCACGAGGAACGTGGTCGGCCCACTGGCCTCCTCCACTCACGAGACTCCCTCACTGAGAGAATCTGGTGAGCAGGATCAGCGTCAGGAAAACGTTGATCCTCCGCCCACATCCGTGGTCGAATGCACGTGGGCAATGGCGTCGATGGTGCGAAGAAGTGAAGGATTGATTTGTTGGCGTTGGGTATTGCAAAAATCGAACTCGAAAGAAACTTTGCAGTGCACACATGAAATTCCCTTTTGACATAGGGAGGAATCTAACTTGACACATACTTATTGAAATAACTAAGCTGAGGGACTGCGGTCTGTTTGTGTGCAAATGGCTTCCAGATTCGTAACAATACCACAGACGTCTACAAAGAGCGGGCCAAAGGATGTAGCTTTCGATCACATACCCGAGAGGACATGGTTAATCTGCCACAATCATCAGAACGGATTTGCCTTCAAGCTCATTGGAATCTCCCACGATGAAGCCGAGTCTACGGGCCTATCACAGACAGGTTAGTGCTCTCTGTCTTCTACCACCTCCTTTCTGGTCTTGAACCCTCTGCTCTTTCCGTGATTCCCCCCTCTCCCTCCCCCAATGTTTCTGCAGGGTGCACACATTCCAATTAAACCCTCTCTGGTGAAATTCCCAACATCCAGAATAACTGCTCACATCCAATCATTTGTTCCTCCTTTTTGACCCCACTTTAAAAACCAACTTCCACATTGTCTTCAATCATATTCTTCCCTCCATGTCTTCAAGACAGCTGTTCACCACCATCTCGGATCATCTCCAATCCAAAAACTATGATATTTTGTTTCCACATTAACCTCCCGCTCACTCACAGCACAAACCCACCTACTTCCAAATTTCCAGTTATTCCTTCTGGAGAGTTTGCTTCTTTAAGGACTAAGAGTCAATCTTGTCCACCCCATGCATATTCCCCTTACCCCTCATTCCTCCCCACATCCATTGTTTGTCTAAGTCTCCATTTATTTTGAGATTCAACCCTAACAGCTCTGGTCTCTGTGGCTCTACATACATATATATATATATATATATATATATATATATATATATATATATATATATATATATATATATATATATATATATGTTATTCATTCATTTAGGATATGTTGTGTCATTTCTTTCTTTCTCCTGGTTTTCTGGTTTAAAATTTCTCCTGGTTTGCAAACGGTTACCAAATAGATTGGTTTGTCGAAGGAAAGGAAAGATAATTACAAATACTAAATATGATTGTCCTTGGGCTTTCTGATTGCCACAGGGAACAAATACTGAATGACGTGCGAGATGCAAACACCATCGTTTTCAGACATCATGGGAGTGCAGATTAAATCACTCATTTTGTTTTGTACAAAACAATCATCCGTTCTCCTTTGCATCACACATGAGGACCGATTCCCACTCTTCATCTTCATCACTTTTTCTCCCAGTTATGAATGATCAAAATCGTCACGCGGTTCAAAAATATAAAAATCCACGATTACAAGCATTCAACAAAAACGTGGGAGAACCAATCACCAGCTTCTTCAGCCCAATGTCCCAAATTACAACGAAGCCCGACCATTTATCCGATTCACGGGATCGTAGCCGTAACGACTGTGCGCGCAATCCACTCATCCCGATTGAGTGCTCCTGAACAAGGAAGTAGTTTGAGGGTTATTTGACCAGTTTTGGTTCAACAAGACATTAAAAGGGAAAAAAGAAAAAAGCTTTACAAAATGTTTCACCTCTTCCGTCGAGAGTACCATTCGATGAAGAACCAGTGGAGGATGAGAGGAAGCATTGCCATGAAGCCGAGGTAGAGCCAGTCATAGAGCTCGGGTGTATCATCACAGCGCTCGCAAAGCCAAGAAGTGCCATTACGATGGTCACCCCTGGGGCAGGACTGGCAAACATTTCCACCATTATTAGCAGTTGTATTAAGAATTCAAATGAGAGCATTAGTCTCGCCCGAAGATGTTGCAAGACCATTGTAATGGCTGTGCGTGCGTGTCCATGTCGATATATTTTCGCTTTAAAAAAAACAAAATAAAATAAAAATAAATATTTCTCTGCATCCACATGTCCGATCGATGTGAAACTTGAAACATAGGAGGAACTCCTAATGGACAATATTTTATTGATAACTCTAATGTCATAGGTCACATTGTACGGAAGCCACATTGGATTAAAGAAAGAAAAAAATTGGACATCGCTGATCTGTATCCGGACCTTAACAAAGGTCTAATTAGCTTGTTGTCACCTAACCAACACATCCACCTGGTTTTGTGACAACTCGTCCATAAACTTTTTTAGATATAGCACTATCTCTCAATGGTGAAGAATCAATTAAAAAAATTTTTATCAAATCCAGATCTTCACCAAAATCGAATCAATTAGTCCTTGCCACACACCCAACCTGTCCACCAAGTTTGATCCGAATCAGTCTACAACTTTTTGAGATATCCTACACACAGACAGACAGACAGATAGACAAACAGGGGTAAAAACATCAGTAACCTCCTTCACCTTCGGTGACAGAGGTAATAACACTGAACAACAAATTTCAAAAAAAAATTTTTACTGGAGATGTGTAAAGTGATTAAGACTAATTTGGGTACGCTGATTTCAAAAATCATAACCGTTTTGCTGTATCACGTCAGGATTTTCAGGAACAGAAATATTCCCATTGCCTAGAAGTCAGGATTTCAATGAAATTTACATATGTCTTTAACATGTCTATTTCGTACAATTGTTGTTAACTTGTGTTATATTTCTTTCTTTCAGATAAAGATGAGTAGGCGTTCCTGTGCCAATCATCCTGACAACTTCTGTTATGTCTGTGGTCGGTATACCAAAAAAGATCAACAGCGAAGTATATCTACAGCAGTGAAAATGAAGGCCGCCTACTTTCACTACTTTGGGTGTAAGGTGGGGGACCAAGAACAGAGCTGGGCACCACACATCTGCTGCACAAGCTGTCACACAACCTTGACTCAGTGGTTGGTGGGCAAGCACGCGAGCATGCCATTTGCGGTGCCCATGATATGGCGTGAGCCACAGAATCATCATGATGATTGTTATTTCTGCTGCACAAGCATCGCCGGCTTCAACAAGAAGAATAAAGGTCACATCAAGTACGCTGACTGCGTCTCTGCTCGTAAACCTGTGCCTCATGATGACGAGAACCCCGTTCCAACACCTCCAGCTGATCAGAACATAGCTGTAAGCAGTGGTGAAGAGGATGGTGATGATGAACCTTTTGAACCCGACACTCAAGAATCACACCTTCTGAACCAGGGAGACTTAAATGATCTTGTAAGAGATCTCTCGCTGTCAAAGGCGAAGGCAGAGCTGCTTGGATCAAGGCTGCAGCAGTGGAATCTACTTGAACCTAACACCAAGATATCCTTGTTCAGAGCACGTCACAGATACATGGCTGAGTTCTTTGAGATGGAAGACACGATGACATTCTGCAGTGACATCAACGGTCTGTTGAAAGAACTTGGGTGTGATCACGATCCTGCAGACTGACGCCTCTTCATCGACTCGGGGAAGAACAGCTTGAAGGCTGTTTTGCTCCACAATGGCAACGAGAAACCATCAGTCCCACTGGCTCACGCGTTCGGCATGACAGAGACCTATGAGACTATGCGGCAGCTGCTTGATTCCATCAAGTACAATGACTTCAACTGGCACATCTGCGGAGACTTGAAAGTGGTGGCACTGTTGTTAGGGCTGCAGTCAGGCTACACGAAATACATGTGCTTCCTTTGTCTCTGGGATAGCAGAGACGACAAGAATCACTGGACGAAGAAAGATTGGGAAGAGCGAAAAGAGCATGTACCTGGTCGACACAATGTGAAGCATGTCGCCCTTGTCGACCCAGCCAAGGTTTTCCTTCCACCACTCCACATAAAGCTCGGCTTGATGAAAAGTTTTGTACGGGCAATGGATCTGAATGGGCGTGGGTTTATATACCTCAAGGAAAAGTTTGGCAACACCTTGTCGGAGGCCAAGATCAAGGCTGGTGTCTTTGTTGGACCGCAAATCCGACAGATTATGAAGGACGAAACTTTTCCGACAACTCTAAACCCCAAAGAGCTGGCAGCGTGGAGGAGCTTCAAAGCTGTGACGGACAACTTCTTGGGGAACGAGCGCGCGGACAACTATGAAGAAATAGTGCAGCAGCTGCTGGAGTCCTTCAGGAAACTTGGCTCCAGGATGTCCCTGAAAATCCATTTCCTACACCAGCACCTGAACTTCTTCCCTGACAACTTGGGAGCAGTCTCGGACGAGCACGGCGAGCGATTCCACCAAGAGATTTCACTCATGGAGACGCGTTACCAAGGGCGGCACAACCCGAACATGATGGGCGATTTCTGCTGGTTCCTGCATCGTGAAACTGACACAGAGCAGCACAAACGCAAAGCCAAATGCCTAAAGCATTTTTAATTACATTCTAGTGGAGTTTTTCTGTAATTTCTATAATTTTGAAGCATTCATGATGAAATAAATGAATAAATGAATTTTTGTAAATTTCATTGAAATCCTGACTTCTAGGCAATGGGAATATTTCTGTTACTGAAAATCCTGACGTGATACAGCAAAACGGTTATGATTTTTGAAATCAGCGTACCCAAATTAGTCTAAATCACTTTACACATCTCCAGTAAAAATTTTTTGTTGTTCAGTGTAATCATCCCACACTTCGACATATTGAGGATTTATACTCACACCACATTCACTGTAGGTGACACTGTCATTATCGATGGGGATGAGAGTTCGCCCGCAGTACCGGCCAGGACATTTAGCGGGGAAGTTGACAGCTGGAAGGGAATATGAAAAAAAATGTCAGCGAACACACACCGAGTGCAAGACTTGTTCAACAGATCGCCCAGATCAACGAACTCAATAAATATTTAATTAACAAAATATCAGGAGCTCTAAACTCCAATAAACTCGTACTCTCAAGGGACAACCCACCCCAATGATCACCTCACAAGATGGAAAGATTGATTAGTAGCCACAAGAAAGTACATTGCGTTGACCTTCCAGCCCACTAGGTAACGAGGACCACCGACTACTCATGCAACCTAAAAGCAGTTTCAATTAGACTATTTAATGTCACACAAGGAATCACAACACAAACACATGCATCACATCACATCAGGGTATGGGAAAGTCGCTTTACTCCTGCGATCATCCCGGTCCACACATCCATGTGGTATATAATTTAACGACTGCACTGCACATAGACTCAGGACCAGCGGTCACAAATCTCTGGTTCCACAAGTACAGATCGAGACTATTTTTGAAGGAAGTAAATTCCATTCGTTTATGGGCTTGATTGGCCAAGTGGCCTCCTCCTCTTCTTGCATCACAGTTATGACTGTCGCTGAAGAACCTGTTTCTCACTTCTGATCCAAACATACTGTTAAACAATATTTAGATCGGTGTCCTCTTGGTGTTGTGCTCGCTGGAAGTGTGAAAAAGTGATTGACTAGAACCCTGAAAGACACATGCAGTAACTTGTACATGGACATCTGCAGTGCAGGTTCGGTATCGCCAGTCGTTGCTCGTACGGTCCTAGGTTTTGTAACGCATCTCAGGAACTAAGAGACTTGCCCGTCTCTGTACCTTCTCGATCTTATCCCCATCAGTCTCGTATCACAGGTTCCACAAAACGTTCCCATACTCAAGGAGGCATCTGTCAAAGTTGTGCACAGGAATGGTGACATCGCCAACGTCATCTGTGAGAAGGGGCGTTTGATGATCCCCAGAACTTGATTGGCTGCTTTGAGGAAGGTTGATCAGACGTGATGATGGAAGTCGAGTTGGTTGTCAATGGCAACACCAAAATTATTCTCCTGCTGGACATCTTGAAGAACGTTTGGATGTGCGGGCACGCACGCTTGAACAATGAAACGAATCAAAATGATACAATTTGAACTTTCAAACCAATGAAGACAAGGAAGTATTTGCATGAAACTTTTCCAACATGTATTAAACAATCATGGACACAAAATGACCACTTCCTATGGAGAATCTTACAAACCAAGGATTATAATTACTGCAACACACACACACACACACACACACACACACACACAGAGACACACAGAGACACACAGACACACAGACACACAGACACACAGACACACAGACACACAGACACACAGACACACAGACACACAGACACACAGACACACAGACACACAGACACACAGACACAGACACAGACACAGACACAGACACAGACACAGACACAGACACAGACACACACACACACACACACACACACACACACACACACACACACACACAGTTTTGGGACGTGCACAGTATACTGTACAGTGTGGTCGTAACACGGTGTCCTGTACAAGGACAAATATACGGTTCAGTTTAGAGATTTTCAATAACAAAAACCATTAAACACAAACTCACACATTTCCAAAGTTTGAAAGCTGAAGATGAAATTTAAATCAATTCACCGACGTTTGATTTTACTAAAACTTCTTATCCTCTTCTTTCGTTGACGCGAATTAGTTCAGTTTGTCTTCATCCTGTCAGTTTCTTTTCTGTTAACTAAGCGTCACATCCGGTATCACGTGCGTCACATCCGGTATCACGTGCGTCACATCCGGTACTGTCCGACACTTAAAGAAAACAAAGAATCTCACTTCTCCTTTTTTGTGATTCCTTCATTCAGTTATACTTATCATCTTTTGTTCTTTTTAGCAAACTTTTATTTCTATTCGGCTTTTAAAAATGTTCTTTATTTCATTCTTTGTTTCTTCGCTCATTATTTTTGTTCTCCGTTGTGATTGTTTATTCGTTTTATTTTATTTAGTTGACATTTCCAAATTCACAAATATCTTCATTGACAAAACGCTAAAAAATAAATAAATGCGATAGCGGTTGTTTGTTTCAAATTTACTCAAAGCAAAAAGAGCGTCGATCGAAGCGAGAAATAACTGGCACGAAGTATCTCAACATGGCCGCTATAAACTGTACAAGAGACCATCTCCATTTTCTCCTCGGAAATACCACCAGTCGCTTCTCTGACAAGAATAGTGAGAGGGGGAGGAGAGAGATGGGTAGGAAAGAGAGAGAAGTGTGGGGAGAAAGAGAGGGGGAGGGCGAGGAGGTGGTGGGGGCAGGGAGGGCGAGGAGGTGGTGGGGGGAGGGAGAGCGAGGTGGGGTGGGGGGAGGGAGGGAGAGCGAGGTGGGGTGGGGGGAGGGAGGGAGAGCGAGGTGGGGTGGGGGGAGGGAGGGAGAGCGAGGTGGGGTGGGGGGAGGGAGGGAGAGCGAGGTGGGGTGGGGGGAGGGAGGGAGAGCGAGGTGGGGTGGGGGGAGGGAGGGAGAGCGAGGTGGGGTGGGGGGGAGGGAGGGAGAGCGAGGTGGGGTGGGGGGAGGGAGGGAGAGCGAGGTGGGGTGGGGGGAGGGAGGGAGAGCGAGGTGGGGTGGGGGGGGGAGGGAGGGAGAGCGAGGTGGGGTGGGGGGAGGGAGGGAGAGCGAGGTGGGGTGGGGGGAGGGAGGGAGAGCGAGGTGGGGTGGGGGGAGGGAGGGAGAGCGAGGGTGGGGTGGGGGGATGGAGGGAGAGCGAGGAGGGGTGGGGGTGAGGGAGGGAGAGCGAGGAGGGGTGGGGGTGAGTGAGGGAGAGCGAGGAGGGGTGGGGTGGGGGGTGAGGGAGGGAGAGCGAGGAGGGGTGGGGTGGGGGGTGAGGGAGGGAGAGCGAGGAGGGGTGGGTGAGGGAGAGCGAGGAGGAGTGGGTGGGGGAGGGAGGGAGAGCGAGGAGGGAGGGAGAGCGAGGAGGGGTGGGGGGAGGGAGGGAGAGCGAGGAGGGGTGGGGGGAGGGAGGGAGAGCGAGGAGGGGTGGGGTGGGGGGAGGGAGGGAGAGCGAGGAGGGGTGGGGTGGGGGGAGGGAGGGAGAGCGAGGAGGGGTGCGGTGGGGGAGGGAGGGAGAGCGAGGAGGGGTGGGGTTGGGGGGAGGGAGGGAGAGCGAGGAGGGAGGGAGAGCGATGAGGGGTGGGGTGGGGGAGGGAGGGAGAGCGAGGAGGGGTGGGGGTCCCGAGGGAGAGCGAGGATGGGTGGGGGAGAGTGAGGAGTGGGGGAGGGTGAGGATGTGGAGGGGAAAGAGAGAGTAAGGAAGGGAAAGAGAGAGTAGGGAAGGGGAAAGAGAGAGTAGGTAAGGGGAGCGAGGAGGAGTGGGGAGAGGGAAAGTGAGGAGGGGGAGGGAGAGTGAGGAGGGGGAGGGAGAGTGAGGAGGGGGAGGGAGAGTGAGGAGGGGAGGGAGAGTGAGGAGGGGGAGGGAGAGTGAGGAGGGGGAGGGAGAGTGAGGAGGGGGAGGGAGAGTGAGGAGGGGGAGGGAGAGTGAGGAGGGGGAGGGAGGGAGAGTGAGGAGGGGGAGGGAGGGAGAGGAGGAGGGAGGGAGAGCGAGGAGGGGGAGGGGAGGGGGAAAGAGAGTATGGAAGGGGAGCGAGGTGGGGTGGGGGAAGGGAAGGGAAGGCAGTGAGAGGTTCAGAGGAAGGGAAGGCAGACGTGTCATGGAGTGTAAATTCTGATTCATACTGTCTCTTCAAAATGATTTTGCATCGAATAACAGTGAACATGGAACAAAATAATGTCTGAAATCCATTTTCTACAGGACATACTATCAATACGTGTGTGTGTGTGTGTGTGTGTGTGTGTGTGTGTGTGTGTGTGTGTGTGTGTGTGTGTGTGTGTGTGTGTGTGTGTGTGTGTGTGTGTGTGTGTGTGTGTGTGTGTGTGTGTGTGTGTGTGTGTGTGTGTGTGTGTGTGTGTGTGTGTGTGTGTGTGTGTGTGTGCTCATATAATTGATGAAACACACACACGTAGTGCTTGGCCAATGTCGGTAATTGTTCAGGAATCGGCAGATTGGAGTCCATGCGATTACCGACTACAATACGGACAGTATACAACGCAAAAACCTTGAGTAGTTTTCATCCTTGTTTTGTGGGAATTTCAATAAACATATAATAAAAACAACGTTGAATGTGAGATGTTTCAGGAAGATGTCCATAAACATTAATCTTTATAAACAGCTGCCAATCGTCATGTAACGGGTGGAAAAAAAAACTTTGGCTCAGAAATTTAGAAAACACGTTAATACGGCAAACAGCTTGGAAATGGAGTGTTATCAAATATATTTTGCTTTGAAACTCACAAAGAGAAACCATATAACCTTAAAAAATCATGTACCTCTACCTTGTAGCAACTGCTGACTGTACATCCCGATCGGGACATGAACTCCACCATGGTCGACTTTGGGGTTCTCAACAAGTGGCTTCGCACTCAAGCAAGCACTCCAATTAAATGGTTGATAAGGAACGGATGGGCCTGGCTGTCACTACATCTATCTATCTATATATTACTAAACTTCTCATGTTGTATGTATGTATGTATGTAGGTATGTATGGATGTATATATGTTCCCGAAATACAGATAAAACGGTACACGAAAGCGCAAAAATTTTAGAGCCACCTTACTCACCATTCTCCTGCGGTGTGCAGTATCAAGTTTCGTTCAAATCGGGAAACGAAAAAATTATTAAAAAATCAATTCCCGATTCAGTCAAGTACTCCGGGAGAATTTGATCAATGCAAACAACCTCAGCGGTATAGTTCGCTGGAGCTATCTATTTTCTTTTTTTTCTTGAAATGATTTTTTTCATCAACCGCTGTCACAACGGGAACCCAATGGGTTCATGGGTCATCTAGTACCATATAACATCCCTTTAACTTTCAAGCCAGTCTTCACCTTGTCTACAGCAGTTAAAGAAATTAAATGAATTTGTTCGAATAATGACTTTATCCACAAAAGAGTTCTTTTTTTAACTTAGAACAACCCTGGAGACATCGCACAGTTTAATCGCCCATCAAATAAACATTGCAGATCATCCGCAACATTGTTAACTCGTCTGTGCACGCTTCCCATGATACATCAGTTTGCAGTCCACAAGTATGTTATAACTTGATTTTAAAACGTCCGTTTTTCACCAGATTTGCTTTG
This sequence comes from Eptatretus burgeri, assembly GCF_056783735.1. Classification (NCBI taxonomy): domain Eukaryota; kingdom Metazoa; phylum Chordata; class Myxini; order Myxiniformes; family Myxinidae; genus Eptatretus; species Eptatretus burgeri. Next base: position 16,513,170 of record NC_140967.1, read on the forward strand.
ATTCCCTGCAGAGCACCTCACGATACCTCCAAAAATACACAGACCTGGCAGACGCAATGGATAAGCAGTCCCGCCGGGGGACAGGGCGTGAGGTCAAGTATTGAATGCTTTAAATCAGAGCTGAATGAAGCTGGTTAATTTTTGCACGTTCCTAAAGCTTTTGTTCACTCAATATAATTCTCCAAACAGGAGAAAAAGATAAGTTTAATGCTTTGGAAATTGCACATTTTTCTTGTGTATCTGTGGAGAAGAAGAAAATGTAGCCTTACTTGCTTAAAGTAAATAGTTATATCGGCTTAGTTATAAGACTCGTAATTTCTTTAAATTATCAGATTTCACTCCAGATTTCGACACTTATTTAGTCCGGACGATATCCAATCCTGAAAACTGAAATAGTATTTTGATGATAGACTTTAGTTAGTCCGTGAGTGTTGATCATGGAAAATCCAATCATATAATGCATGAAATCGCTCCAAGCTCCTAATTTGAAAACTATAGTACTTACAAAAGCGATGCATACAATGATTCGTAGCTATGATGAACAGGCATTCAATAATATGAGTGAGGAAAGTATTTTAAAAACCCAAAAAACTTTATCTTTGAGAAATCGTTGCGGCCTATTCCATGTAATGGCATGGTTGAGCGGGCCAAAACATATGGTGGCTTCAGATCCCAGCGAAGTAACCCAGGAAACGCCTTAAGACCTCAGAGAGTGAGGTGGCTGAGGATGCACCTGATAAAGGATATAATTAAAGAAGACCGTTAATTATCTTCAAAAGGGGTGTTTATTTAACCCAAACACCCAGTTTTCAGTCATGCACTTCCTTGGAGGTTTCTTAGTCTGCATGCAAAGATTCAGGCTGTGAGGTTTCATGGTTTTGCAGTTATGGAGGAGACACACTGGCACACACACTGATATTTATTAGCATAGATTTTTTTTCGGATGTCCGTCGCGATTCCGTGAACGATGATGACCATGGAGCCATTCTGGGTTCCCACTTGCCTACGCGACCATGGGAAGCGAGACCAGCATTGGATGTGTTAATTGGTTGGCTTTAATTGCCAACTTTCTGCCGCTGGAGATGACGGCGCTGACATTCATCCTCTCTTTGTTGCTCAACCATCTCAACTGAGTCATGGACAACAGTTCTCGACTGTTTGTTGTGTGTTTTTAATCTGGCAAGTTCTTCTCAATTCTCTATGTTAATGTTTGCTTTCCTCAGATGCTTATTCACAATGTCTTTGTAACATAACTTTTGTCCTCCAGGTGCACATTTGCCCTCCTTCAGGTCACCATAAAATAAATGTTTGGGAGCCAATGCTCTGGAATATGAATGACGTGACCTGTCCATCGAAGTTGAGCAGATATAATTTCCTCAACACTGGGTATCCCAGCTCTCCTTGGGACTGTGGTATTGGGGACACAGTCATGCTATTATATTCCCAGAAGCTTCCACAGGTGTCTCAGTTACAATCTTGTGAGCTTCTTTATGTAGTTCCTGGAGAGAGTCATGGCTTCCACTGAGTACAGAAGTGCAGTCACCACCACACATTCTACTCGCACTTTGGTGTTGGCAAGCAATCTCGCTTGGTTGCATAGTTTTTCGGTACTTCTGGTACGGATATAAGTTCCAGAGCTGAGATTCTGTGACATGTTTATATGTCATATCTATTTATTACATACATATTACCACCATAAAATAAATAACCATTCCTTTCACACCATGAGGCACATAGGGTTTGTGTGGTAGTTTCATTTGATTAAGGAGTACAGTCCGAGTTGGGTCACCACTCTGACACAGCATACTTTAATTGCTTATAACCTCCAGTAAGCTGGTACTCATTTTACCCACCTTGGAAGGACGACAGGCTGAGTCAACCCACCCGGTGTTATTTCAACAGCACAACAGAGGCTTCATACTCAAGACCCTAAGATCTTAAAGCAGCCACCTTAACCATTAAGCCAACACCACCCTAATAGCTTAAGTCAGCCACCATAACTATTAAGCCAACAACACCCTAACTATTAAGCCAACACCACCCTAAGATCATAAACCAGCCACCTTAACCATTAAGCCAACAACAGGCTTCACAGCTGCCATGCCCCAACCCATTTCCTTGCATGCTCAATGCACACCCCTTTAACTCCCCTGCCATACTCCTACAGTGCCTTTCGAAAGTCTACACCCTCTTTCAAAAAATTTTCACCTATTGTTGCCTTGTAATCTGGAATTAAATTGCATTAAAATCAGACTTTTTCCACATTTAATGAAGCATCTTAATGGTTAGGGTGGTGGCCTTGGGATCCTAGGATCCTGAGTTTAAATCCCACTCGGCTGTTGAAGTAAAACCAAGTGGGGTTGACTCTACTTGTCATCCTTCCGAGGTCGGCAAAATGAATGTCAGCTTGCTGGTATCCTGTGTCGGAGTGGCGACCTGCCCAGGATTGTGCCCAATAGCCAAGAAGGCTGCTTAGGCTGCACCAACATTCAGCATAGAATATGGTCCTAATGGATGGATGGATTTAAACATCACAACCCACAACTTCCAAGTGAAAAACAAATTGTACAAATTTCAGAAAATTAAATAAAAATACAAAACTAGAATATCTTGGTTGGATAAGTGTCCATCTCTTTTATAATAGCAATTGTAAATGAGCTATGGTGTAACCATCCATCCATGAAGACCATACTCTGCAGAGCATTGCTGCTGCCGAAGCAGTCTCCTTGGCTATTGTGGACAATCCTGGACAGGTCATCACTCCAATACAGGATAACTGGAGCGCTTATCAGAATAGAAAGGAAAATGGATGGAGCAAAATACAGAAAAATCCTGGAGGAAAACTCACCGTCATCTACAAGAAAGCTGAAATTGGGATGGAAGTTCACCTTTCAACATGACAACGACCCTAAGCACACAGCCAAAGCTACAATGGAGTGGCTAAGGAACCAGAAGATAAATGTCCATGAGGGGCCCGGTCAGAGTCCTGACATAAACCCAATCGAAAATCTGTGGCATCACTTGAACATTGCTATCCATCAATGCTCTCCATGCAACTTGACTGAGCTTGAACGGTTTTGTACAGAAGAATGGCAAAGTATTGTCCAATCAAGGTGTGAAAAGCTAGTAGAGACCTATCCTAACAGACTCACAGCTGTAATTGCTGTAAAACGTGCTTCCACCAAGTATTAACTCTGGGGGGGGGGGGGTGGGGGGTGGACACTTATCCAATCAAGATATTCCAGTTTTGTATTTTTAATTAATTTTCTGAAATTTGTAGAATCTGGAAGTTGTGTGTTACGATGTGTAAATAAAGGCGGAAAAAGTCTAATTTAATGCACTTTAATTCCAGGCTTTCAGGCAGCAAAAAAAGGTGAACATTTTGAAAGCGGGTGTGGACTTTCTCTCAGCACTGTGTGTGCTTTTTTGACACACCATCTCAAGCAAGAGCCTGCTTTGAGCATCACTCATGTGTAAGAGAACATGTTCTCCTCTTTTTCCCAAGCTGACATCACCTTCAAGACAGTTCTTCATGACGTGTGAGCAATTGCTGCAGGCTATGCCACTGAAGTGTCTGCCAAGCACGCACTGGTCAACAATTACACCCCTTTCAATGTCACCGAGGTGTCCTCTTGCGACCATACTGGCTCTTAATACTGGACTCGAGGCACAACCTGCTTGTTTGTACATGTACACATGATTAGAGGACTGCCGGACTGAGATTTTCATATCTTACACGCCACTCGCATACAGTATGTGGAGCAACCCATACTTTGCATTTGTGTTGTATGGCCCGTGTTGCCTCGTTTTCCCTTTTCTGTGTCCACCATCTGTGTGTATCCTCCCTCATCGGATTACAAAATAAATAGATTATATATTTAAATTATTTGTATGTGAAGTCGAGGCTCATGGAAGAGGCTTACGGATGGATACCTTTATGCTTACCGTGGTGGTGAAAGTGTATTTATTGGATTTTGTCTTCACAGCGATGATGAGTCCAAACGGTACTTTCGTACTCATGCGTATTACCCAGTACTGGATAAGATGATAACGGAGTATGATGCATGGTATGCTCATTTGAACAAGTCGATAATGAGACATGGACAAGCGTGCTCTCCAACTCTGCTAGCTTTCTTCACGTTGTTACCCGAAAACCAATCATTGATCACTTTGAAATTGTTGAGGAGCATCTCATCGTGGAACTTCCTCTTTTTTTTTTTCTTTTTTAAGCTCAGAGATTCTAAAAACTGTGTGTGAGATGTTGTGTACATTCTGCAGCCTCTCCAGCTAGCACTTCCCCCCCACAGATTATGGTTCTGAAAGTTGTCCTGACTTTGTGTGTGATCGATGCAGCATCTGAACAGTTATTTTCATCCCTCCGAAGGACCAAGACTAACCTCTGCAGGTATTTTGAGTTTGGAAAAGCAAGAAATGTATTCAGACTTTCACTAGGGAATGAAGAAAGCAACTTTGCAATGAAAAACTTATGACTCATTGTGTGGAAGACGGTGTTGGTAAATCGGAAGCAGTTGAGGCGAAAAGGGGACGACGAGGTGAGCAGCAATTAAGGGGTCATCCATTTATTTGTATCAAACATGGTAGACATATATTTCTCCCCAATGATTACATTTGTTTTTTGAAATTCCATTTGTTTTCCTGATATTTGGTTTCAGTTCTAACGTTTGCACAAGAGGTGTGAAATCTTTACCTTCACCACTAAAGGTAGACGGAGGTTATGTTGTGTTTGTGTGTTTCTTTACCCTGGAGCAGCCACAGCGTTTCAGCGATCATGACCAAACTGGGTAGAGACGTCGACCATGGTCCAACTTAGACACTTGTCGTTTTTGGTGAATCTCGGTCAAAGGTCAAGGTCAAGGTCAAGGTCACCGAAAAACCGAAATTCTTATTTTCACAATAACGTCCGCTAAAATGGTCGTATCGACTTCAAACGAAATCCAAAATGTGCACATTCCAATTCTGCATCCAACTATATGTCTCATTGGGGTGTCACCCCAACACCCTTCTTAGCGGTCGGGGGTCGAATGTCAGGGGGGTCGGGTCAAAACTTTCAAATTACGATAAAAACGCCATTTCAAGTCCGATTGACTTCCAAGTTATGATCATGACCAAACTAAGTGTTATAACTCATTAAACAGGAGCACTATCAACTTATAAGAACCAACTTGATTTCCAGGTTTTTGTTTTTTCAGAGATCATGGAGATATGACAAAGTTATTCTGGCAATTCCTTGCTCAACGAGCAATTTCATTTTTTGTTTGTTTGTCTGTGAGCAGGATATCTCAAAAAATTATGGACGGATTCGGCCGAAACTTGGTAGACAGGTTGGGTGTGTGAGAAGGACGAATTGATTCGATTTTGATGAAGATACCAATCTGGATCCGGACGACAGAATTTTTTAATTTTCGAAGTGATTTTTCACCATTTAGAAATGGGGCCAAAAACGATATATCGCAGGATATTGCAACAAAGTAGTGGATGAGTTATGACAAAACTATGTGGATGAGTTGGTTAGGTTACAAGAGCAAGCGGATTGGATTTTGGTTCAGATCCAGATCTAGATCCAGATCCAGATCCAGATCCAGATCTGGCCTATCAGTGGGATACAAACTGGTCAGCCTGGTGGAGGTATGTGCTCTACCGAGTTCCGTTCTAGTTAATGACATATTGATCAGCAAAATGTTTTGTTTCATTCATTAATTTTGCTTACAGATTTAGTCACCACATCTGAGGAAGGATATAGATTTATATCGACTTGCGAGCAGAGCCTACCTGTCGCTTCGCTCAGGGCCATGTGGTGGCCCCTGGGCAGCCTTCAGTAGTGGAGGCCCGCCCTACCTTAGAATACTAAAAGGTGACAAGACATATTTACAGTCATCCATAAAGTATATTTTTCAAGAACAAAGAATCTGAACTTCTATATAAAATAGAGAATGAGACAAGATGAATATCTTATATCTGTTATAGATTAATATCTTATATCTGTGATAGATGAATATTGTTATGGCTGTGGAAATTAGCAGAACACTATAAAGGTCCTTAGTTCAGTTATATTGCTCAGTCCGTGTTCAGTTAGATTTCCCCACCGTTGTTTAATGGGATTTATTCGTGTCACCCGGGCTGTGATCTTTGAGTTAGCCGTTTTTCTTTACTATCGTTATTTTGGACCAACCGCTTCACACAACCAACTTAACCACAACCCTCATAACCACACCACCGCGTTTCCACCTCGGCACACGGTTGCCAGAGGCCTGGCCTTTGTCAGGGGAAAGCAGGCAGCCCCCGTTCCCCCCTACCCCGGATGAATGGCGTCTCCACGGTGAATTCCACCCGGCGTGTGGAAGAAGACAAATACATCGGCGAGGGAGCGTCCCCGATTTGGCAGGAAAATGCTTCCTTCAAGAAGGGTCCGCCATGTTCTGGAGGTTTCCCGCATGTTCTGGAAGGAAGGCAGGGCGAGAGCGGAGGGGCGGAGCATGGGTAATAAAAAGGGCGCACGGAGTGCTCTCTCTCTCTCTCTCTCTCTCTCTCTCTCTCTCTCTCTCTCTCTCTCTCTCTCTCTCTCTCTCTCTCTCTCTCTCTCTCTCTCTCTCTCTCTCTCTCTCTCTCTCTCTCTCTCTCTCTCTCTCTCTCTCTCTCTCTCTCTCTCTCTCTCTCTCTCTCTCTCTCTCTCTCTCTCTCTCTCTCTCTCTCTCTCTCTCTCTCTCTCTCTCTCTCTCTCTCTCTCTCTCTCTCTCTCTCTCTCTCTCTCTCTCTCTCTCTCTCTCTCTCTCTCTCTCTCTCTCTCTCTCTCTCTCTCTCTCTCTCTCTCTCTCTCTCTCTCTCTCTCTCTCTCTCTCTCTCTCTCTCTCTCTCTCTCTCTCTCTCTCTCTCTCTCTCTCTCTCTCTCTCTCTCTCTCTCTCTCTCTCTCTCTCTCTCTCTCTCTCTCTCTCTCTCTCTCTCTCTCTCTCTCTCTCTCTCTCTCTCTCTCTCTCTCTCTCTCTCTCTCTCTCTCAGTTGTCACTGCCGCTGGACACCGCGGAAGGACCTGGGTTGCTTCTGCCAGAGTTGCACGAAGATCTGGGCTCGTGTCCGAGTCAGGAGCTTGGAGTGGTCGTTCGGTGGAGGTCCGGGCGTTACGAGGGAGACGCGGGGTGGAGGTGCAGCGCTGCTGTGTCATGCGAACCTGCGCGTGCGTGTGGGGAGAGCCGGAGAGAGCTCGCCTGCCCCTTGGCAAGGCCTGGGCGCACCCGCGGCTACGCTAGCTGCCGTGGGGACGGGACGTCGCAACTCGCCCCACCAAGGCACCATGAGGGTGCAGGTAACCTGCAACGGTCTCGTGGGGCCCTTTCAGTCACCAAGGCCCCACGTCATAAAGGGCCACGGGCTCAGTCTGACTCCCTTGTCTTTGAGGGGGTCTTTTTTTTGAGGTTTTTCTTTGAATGCATGATGTGGCGCCGAGTCCGTAAGTAAAACGTGTTTTACTTACGGTAAAAGTCTGTAAGTCCATAAAGAGTCCGTAAGTAAAAGTAAATGTACATAATAACCATAGTCGGTTGTAGTGTTTTCGCCTTGCCCGTGTCTTTGTCCCCGTCCCGCAGTCTTCAACAAATAACTGCATGCGTGTTTTTCCATCATTGCTTACCTGCATGACTGCATGATTGTTTGTATATGTGTTGTATAATAAATGTGCTTATTTAAATGTACCCCGTTCGTCATGTCGTTTTCTCCCATTGAACCGCCGTATTGTTTTTCGGAATACGAGTTGGTTTTTGAATACCAATCATAGAATCGGGTCCAGCGAGGTCTGGCGATAATACCTGCTCGGTTATCCCAGAACGGAACGAACCGCTTAAGCGGTTCGTGTCCAAACAGGCCTTCGCCGAGGCACGGTCCCTCGGTAGGTTACCCGTGTGAATACTTAGGTATATCGATATTTGGCGATTGACCCTGTCGCGCGGGTTGAATACGGACTGGGCCGTGGTGGGATTAAAAACCCACCCGTGACTGGTTTCTGGCGTTGTTCCAGAAAAGTCACGACTGTTCGGTGGGCGAGCAGCCGCAATTAGTTCGCGCGGTCACTCGCACGCCGGGCGGGTGTAGATTCGTAACAATATCTTATATCTGTCATAGATGAATATCTTATATCTGTCATAGATGAATATCTTATCTCTGTTATAGATGAATATCTTATATCTGTCATAGATGACTATCTTATATCTGTCATAGATGAATATGTTATATCTGTTATAGATTAATATGTTATATCTGTCATAGATGAATATCTTATATCTGTCATAGATGAATATCTTATCTCTGTCATAGATGAATATCTTATATCTGTCATAGATGAATATCTTATCTCTGTTATAGATGAATATGTTATATCTGTTATAGATGAATTTCTTATATCTGTAATAGATGAATTTCATATATCTGTTATAGATGAATGTCTTATATCTGTTATAGATGAATATTTTATATCTGTTATAGATGAATATGTTATATCTGTTATAGATTAATATGTTATATCTGTCATAGATGAATATCTTATATCTGTCATAGATGAATATCTTATCTCTGTTATAGATGAATATGTTATATCTGTTATAGATGAATTTCTTATATCTGTAATAGATGAATTTCATATATCTGTTATAGATGAATGTCTTATATCTGTTATAGATGAATATTTTATATCTGTTATAGATGAATATGTTATATCTGTTATAGATGAATATCTTATATCTGTCATAGATGAATATCTTATCTCTGTCATAGATGAATATCTTATATCTGTCATAGATGAATATCTTATCTCTGTTATAGATGAATATGTTATATCTGTTATAGATGAATTTCTTATATCTGTAATAGATGAATTTCATATATCTGTTATAGATGAATGTCTTATATCTGTTATAGATGAATATTTTATATCTGTTATAGATGAATATGTTATATCTGTTATAGATTAATATGTTATATCTGTCATAGATGAATATCTTATATCTGTCATAGATGAATATCTTATCTCTGTTATAGATGAATATGTTATATCTGTTATAGATGAATTTCTTATATCTGTAATAGATGAATTTCATATATCTGTTATAGATGAATGTCTTATATCTGTTATAGATGAATATTTTATATCTGTTATAGATGAATATGTTATATCTGTTATAGATGAATATCTTATATCTGTCATAGATGAATATCTTATATCTGTCATAGATGAATATCTTATATCTGTCATAGATGAATATCTTATCTCTGTTATAGATGAATATGTTATATCTGTTATAGATTAATATGTTATATCTGTTATAGATGAATATGTTATATCTGTTATAGATGAATTTCTTATATCTGTTGTAGATGAATATCTTTTATCTGTCATAGATGAATATCTTATATCTGTCATAGATGAATATCTTATATCTGTTCTACTAACTACCAACTACCATTCAGGCACTCACAAATACATTTTTCCTTACAATGTTTTTTTCATGAAATATGTGGAGGCCCCCTGGTTGTGGAGGCCCCTGGGAAACTTCCCAGCTTGTCCATGCCTAAATCCGGCCCTGGCTTTGTTGATAGACCAATGAGTCATTCTGTTTGTCAAAAAATGCCATATTGGTCACTTGACCATTACTTTATGGACTCAAAACAGCCTCTGAGGCCATGGGCACATCTTCCGTGTTACTTCACGAAAAAAAGTTGTATCTCTACCCTGAGTTTGGAGTTTGTACCTTCCACCTACTCTCCCACCCCCATCAACCCAACTACAAGTTATACATCACCTGGTAATTCAAAAATGAAACCTTGACAATTATGACGGAAACGGAGTGTTTGCATCGCATCAGCCATCAAACCCTTTTTGCATTTGCATTGAACGTATGAAATATTAACCTGATGGTTCACAATGAACAGCCTCGTTAATACCTGTACCATTTTTACCGGTGTCTGAATTACAGGTACCGGTTTACTTTCCGTCAACGATCTCCCATGACAGGTTCTCGTGACGTCACCTTGTGATTGTACTTCACTGAGCATATTTACCGAATGCCACGCCCATGTCTCCTCCCTCTATATGCCACGCCCATGTCTCCTCCCTCTATATGCCACGCCCATGTCTCCTCCCTCTATATGCCACGCCCATGTCTCCTCCCTCTATATGCCACGCCCATGTCTCCTCCCTCTATATGCCACGCCCATGTCTCCTCCCTCTCTATGCCATGCCCATGTCTCCTCCCTCTCTACGCCACGCCCATGTCTCCTCCCTCTATACGCCACGCCCATGTCTCCTCCCTCTCTACGCCACGCCCATGTCTCCTCCCTCTCTATGCCACGCCCATGTCTCCTCCCTCTCTACGCCACGCCCATGTCTCCTCCCTCTCTACGCCACGCCCATGTCTCCTCCCTCTCTACGCCACGCCCATGTGTCCTCCCTATCCATGTCTCCTCCCTCTCGATGTGCCGCCTCTCTCCACGTTCCACCAACTCCGTCCCATGTTTATACGGTCGCTCCGTCATCGCTTGTTCACTGTAAGCTGTGTCATGTCATGGGGTCGTCGTGTAGTTGGCCCGCTTTGCGCTCTGTTTACTCCTCAAGGCAGAGTCCACCGATCATGCGCCGCTGGAATTGAAAACCCATGGGCGATTCGCTCTCCCAGCGTGAGTATGCGGTTTGCGGTTATACTCGGACTTGTATCAACCACTTTTACCACCACCACCACCACCACCTTATTGATCAAAATGTAACTGCCGAGCGCTGCTGTGGTTATTTATTGTGTAACCGCTGTGCTTTTACTACCTCTGTAGTTGCTTTATCACCATGTTGTTGTGGTTGTGCCGTTGTCATGTTACCACCAACCACCGCGATTCCGTACTGATGTCGATGTGCGGTGCAGCTGCACAACCTTGTTAAACTTTATACAAAAACTCGACTTCCGGAGTCTGTGTGTCTCCTTCGAGTTCGGGGGTCGTACGTAAATAAACCACGTGACATTTTCAGCATGTTCATGACACCCTCACCCCTGTGACGCTCGATGACACTTCGCATGACACACACACACACACACACACACACACACACACACACACACACACACACACACACACACACACACACACACACACACACTCTCTGGGAGAATGAGTATGAACTGGACTTTGTCCCCATTTCGATGTGCAGTCGAAAATGTCTGTTTCCGAAATAAAAAGCCCAATCAGAGATTGCAGAACCTCGAGTGAACTTTTGTGTGGTTTTGGGAACAAAATGGCTTCAAATTACAAGTTATTGCTACTCCGAGTAGTCTTGGTATGTTAGGGACTCTAACTTTGTTGGGGTCATGTATTTATTTAGGTGTGTGTGTGTGTGTGTGTGTGTGTGTGTGTGTGTGTGTGTGTGTGTGTGTGTGTGTGTGTGTCAGTGTGTCTCCTCCATAACTCAAAACCATGAAACCTATCAGCCTGAAACTTTGCATGCATACTAAAGGGACTCCAAGGAAGTGCATGAGTGAAAATTGGTTGTTTGGGTTAAGGCCCGGTCACACCTTGACGTTTTAGCCAACGTATGCCGATTTTTGAATTTTTTTTCTAAAACGCTGGCACACGTTGAATACGTTATGGGTAAGTTTTGATAACATTGAGAGCACGCTGAAAAACACTGCCATACGTCGATGTACGCTGGCTTTAAACGTTGTACTTTTCGGTTGTCCTCAAATTTTTTCATGCTTGAAATTTCACGACGTATGCCGGCGTATGACACACGTTCCGCTACGCTGGCCACAAGTTGTATGGACGGTCTGCGATCGTTGACAGACGTCAACACATGCTACTTGTAAGTTAATCATAAGTTGAGACACGCCGAGGTAATGTTTAGCGTACCCGAAACTTATTTCTAACCTATGATTAACGTGTTGTTGGCACGTTACGCGATCGTTGCCACACATCGACAGACGTTACTTTTAAGTTACTCATAGGCTGAAAGACGTCGGTATAATGGATCATCCTTGCGTCAGCGTCCACGGCCACGGCCAGGACACTTATTTGCAGCATTCTTCAAACTTTTCTTCGGCATGACGAGGATGTTCACACTTCGATGTCTAGCTTGGCTATGATTACAATTGTCCATCGGCAGCGTCTATTTAAAATAGTCGAGTTTGAGCGTTTTAACACGTTCAGAAGAAACGCTTCAAATTTCCAAACCCCAGCGTCAAAAAACAAAGGCGAGTGACAGCAATTTAAATCGTTCATTGTAAACAATGAAAATAGCTGAGTGGTACCGTTTAAAAGTTGTTGAGTGTAAAAAAAATCCAATTGTTGAGCGCAAGCATCTACTTTCAATAGTGGAGATGCAGCCATTTAAATCGTTGAGTGGCAGCCTATGAATAGCAAACCCTACGTCACCGGCAAAGATAAACTGCTGCACGATATGGATAAGTTAGGCTATCGTTGGGCATAGTTTGTGAACGCCGGCTTCACGATAATTATTCGTTGGTATATCGTATCTATAAGTAATCAAAGCGCTCTATGCACATTATTAGTTCATTGTGCATTTGTCCAACCCGTTATGAATAGACTAAATCGTAAAAACAAGCCATACCTCATTGTTGAAAAAGCCCCATAAAAAATTAGCCGCGAAGAACTTCGAACAATGGTGAAAAGATGTCTCCTACCCATGGACACGCGGACGCAAGGACGATCCATCATAACCCACACCCTCCCCCTCACACTCACCTACTACTGCCAACATGAACAAACTACTACTAATACTAATACTGATACTGCTGACATGGACATCGACTCAAAAAGGACTCGAAAACACTGTTGGGTTCCCCTTTTATGAGCAGCATTTTTATTTAACAATTCCCAAAACCGCTGGGAACACGTCTTTATATGGCAGTTGTAAGCTAGAAACACGTTCATTTTTTTTTTTTTGTCGACCGGAAGACGTTATTGGAATACGTCGACATACGTCGATGTGTGTTGGGACTATGTAAAGAATTGGTTCAAAGCACGTCAAACATCAGTTAGAAATAAGTTTCGCGTAAAAAAGACATTACCGCGACGTGTTTCGACTTATGAGTAGCTTATAAGTAGCCTTTGTGGACGTGTGTAAGCATCCACATATCGTGTGTAAAACGTATCCCCATCGCATGCGGAACGTGTGTCATACGCCGAGTACGTCGTAAAATTTTGAACATGTTTAAAATTTCTTGACGTACTCTACTTACTACGACGTATGATAGCGTACTTTAGTGTTCTACTCACGTATACCAAACTTACTCGTACCGTATTTGACGTGCCCCAACGTTTTAGACATATTTTTCTTAGGTCGGCATACACTGGCAAGATCGCCAAGGTGTCACTGCGATGTTGTCACTTCCATTTCTACGGCAGTTATGATTTGAATCGTTGTGCGTCAGCCTTTTAATAGGCTACGTCACGACATCGTCGGCGATGCGTGCAACGCGCTATGCCTAAGTTAGACTATCGTTGGGCATCGGTTGTGAAGGCCGACAACAGGTTCAGCATTCGTTGGTATAAGTTATCTATAACACAACGAAACGTTCTGTGTCCGTTACCAATAAGTTATACATAAGACCAAGTCGCTATGAATACGTCCGAATCTTTAAAAAAAAACATCAAAAGTTCAACGTAAGCCAGCGTTTTAGATACATTTTAATACGTTGCCATCGCTGGCTAAAACGTCAAGGTGTGACCGGGCCTTTAATTAAAACACCCCTTTTGAAGATAAATAATGGCCTTATTTAATTATCCTTTCTCAAGGTGTCATTCTTGGTCTGCTCCCTATCAGCTTCCTGGGGTCTTAATTCGCCATTTTAATTTGGCCTCCTCAGCAATGCCTTGACTTGGAACAGGCCGCAAATGGTTTCTTCACGCCAAAGTTTGTGTTTCACTTTCCTCACTCATATTATTGAATGCCTGATCATCATGTCTACGAATTGCTGGATACATTGCAATGCTTATAAACGCCTGGAGACACCAGCTTTCGTGGCTTTATTTCATTTCCGCACATGCCATAACCTCGAGAATCTTTTCATCTCAGCCGGATTTCAAAATTTATAAGTCCTTATTTACTCCAGCAGCAGTTCCGACTACTATAAAAAACATTGCTCACATGTCCAATTTAGACATTGCTTGGGTGTTTCCAGGTGCATGAATGGGTTTATACGACCGATTGGCGATCGCTAATCGCTTGCCAAGCCAGCTGTTCCTTATCAACCGGATTTGTTGGAGTGCTTGCTTGAGTGCTTAAGCCACTTGGCGAGCACTCTACAATATTCACACTATCAATGAATATATTCATCGACTTGAACAAAGTTCAGGGCGCATTCGTCGACGTTTGGCTGTACCGTGCCTCAAGTGGTGCATCTGGCAGTGGTACGCTTGCTGAAAATGTACAATTTTATTTCACACCACGTTTCCCTTTTTTGTATGATCTTCTTTCATAATGCAACCCGTCATTTCAGCATAGACAGAACGCTATTAAAAAAAATGAACATTTTATTTTTAAAAGTTTCTTCAACTGTTTCGTTAAGTGCTTGCTTATGTGGTCAGGTCAGGTCAGGTATGGGAGCATGCGCCGGAGCTGCGCGTTGCTGCATCAACTTTCCGCCGGTACTCCAGGGGCCTCCGTCTGGCCATCCCCAGGCAGATGCCAGGCCCATCCCCATCTCCTTGAGATGATGGTCAACCTGCTGCAACCACGAGGAACGTGGTCGGCCCATTGGCCTCCTCCACTCACGAAACTCCCTCGCTAAGAGAATCTGGTGAGCAGGATCAGCATCAGGAAAAAGAGCCGCAGCTGATGCTCACTGACTATACAGTGAACAAATCTCATTTGAGTCTCTCTCAGCAACCGCTCGTTGGATACAAAGTCTGACCAGCGATAGCCAAGGATTCTCCGAAGAGACATGGTACCAAAGGAATTAAGTCTCCGTCTCAGATCGTTGGTCAGATTCCAAGTCTCACATCCATAGAGCAAGACTGTGGAAGCACCAAGGACCTGAAGACTCAGACTTTCGGCCTCCTGCAGACGTACCGGCAGTGTCACACCCCATTATCCAGTGAATTCATGACTACCCAGGCCCGACCCAGATGTCTATTGACCTCTGGCTGACAGCCAGCAGAGACATGAATATCACTGCCAAGGTAAGTGAATCTCTCCGTGACCTCAACATCCTCACCACAAACGGGCACAGACAAGATAGCAGCATCCAAGATGTCATTGAAAGCCTGGATCTTAGTTTTTTTTTTCCCAGGAAACCCATTATCCTAGCGGCACTGACTCCTCATTCAGCACCTTGAGGACTTCCAATAGGATCTCCAGAGTCTCCGCAATTATGGCTGCATCATCTGTGAAATCAAGGTTAGGGATCTTGACATTCCCAAACGACGTACCGCAGTGTCCACATCCTCGTGGTGTCTCTCTCACTTTCTCTCTCTCTCTCACTTTCTCTCTCTCTCTCTCACTCTCTCTCTCTCTCTCTCTCTCACTTTCTCTCTCTCACTTTCTCTCTCTCACTTTCTCTCTCTCACTTTCTCTCTCTCACTTTCTCTCTCTCACTCTATCTCTCACCCTTTCTGTCTCTCTCTCTCTCTCTCTCTCTCTCTCTCTCTCTCTCTCTCTCTCTCTCTCTCTCTCTCTCTCTCTCTCTCTCTCTCTCTCTCTCTCTCTCTCTCTCTCTCTCTCTCTCTCTCTCTCTCTCTCTCTCTCTCTCTCTCTCTCTCTCTCTCTCTCTCTCTCTCTCTCTCTCTCTCTCTCTCTCTCTCTCTCTCTCTCTCTCTCTCTCTCTCTCTCTCTCTCTCTCTCTCTCTCTCTCTCTCTCTCTCTCTCTCTCTCTCTCTCTATCTCCCCCCCCCACCCCTCTCTCTTTGTCTCCCATCACTCTCTCCTCCTGCTCCCCCTTCTCCTTCTGTTAATGGGGATTGTGAAGGACTGACAGTTTAGTTTTGAATTTGCCAGGTAGATAGCATGGGTTTTAGATGCTTCTGCCCGGTTTTATATCGAAAATGTTGCTGTTTGGGCACGTTTTATCGCCCTTCCCTTCCCCTCACACCGCCTTCCTTTCCCTTCCCCTCACACTGCCTTCCTTTTCCTTGCCCTCATGATGCCTTCCCTTCTCTTCCCCTCACGCTGCTTTCCCTTCCCTTGCCGTCACACTGCCTTCCCTTCCCCTCATGCTTCCTTCCATTCCCCTCATGCTGCCTTCCCTTCCCCTCATGCTGCCTTCAATTCCCTTCCCCTCATGCTGCCTTCCCTTCCCCTCATGCTGTCTCCCATTCCCCTCATGCTGCCTTCCCTTGCCCTCATGCTGCTTTCCTTCTCCTTGCCCTCACGCTGCCTTCCCTTCCCTTTCCATCACACTGTCTTCCCTTCCCTTCCCCTCATGTTGCCTTCCCTCCCCCTACCCTCATGCTTACCTCCTCCCAAACCCTCTCCCCTCTCCACCTCCCCCATGGACATGTCAAGGAGGTCTCGACGTGCTGTTTTAACGTACCCCATTTTGTTCAATCTTGTAATCCCCACCACCCTCCACCCCCCCCTCAACCTTCTCCACAAGTCCGACTACCAAACGCAAATCGAGATCCCTTCCCTCATGCTTATCTGCTCTCAAACTCACTCCCCCATCCCCCTCTCCCCTATCTTCCTCGCTCTCACCGCCTCCCGGAGTGTAGAGCGATGTTTGGTGAGGCGTCGCTCTTTCCAATCCCCCTCCTTTCCTCGCTCTTCCTTCCCTCCCTCCCCCTTCCTAGCTCCCCCTCCATTACCCCCTTTTCGCTCCCTCCTCCCAACACTCCTGCCTCCCTCCCATCCCTCCTCTCTCTCCCTCCCTCTTTCTCTCCCCCCCCCCCATCCCATCATCAGTGATGCAATAGGTTGTATCTGTAAGTTGTCAATGAGATGTAATTAATAGATGTACAGTACTCATGTTCCAGTACCATGAAGTTTAAATGTTCATAGAAGTACAATGCAGTGCTACGCACGTTTAAACGGTACGTAATTAATAGACGCACTCACATTTGTCGACCGAGGCTTCGCCATGTTTTTTTTGTTGTTGATGTAGATGTATAAATATAAATATTGTTACGGATCAGTGGTATATACCACATAATTGGAAATGTTGAAAAGGTATAGACTGTGGCAAAAGCAACTTAAATATAACTGGAAAAGCACTCGGGAGAGAGCACACCTCCGCCACCCAATGCCTGATCCAGGAGAATATATCAGGACCAACACATTTTTGAAAGACCATGCCATATATAATTTTGGCCCGATCTCTCAATGGTGAAGAATCACTTTTTAATTTAAATCATTCTCATATCCAAATTTGGATTCAGATCTTCACCAAAATCGAACAAATTCGGCCTTGCCACACACCCAACGTGTCCACCAAGTTTCATCCAAATCAGTTTACAACTTTTTGAGATATCGTGTTGTGTTGTTGTGGGGCCGGGTCTCGGTGGCGAGCACGACCGCGAGGGGGAGCAGTAGAGTCGGCTCCACTGAACACACCGGAATTTAGGTCGTGACCCTCGGATAAGTCCAAAGGTACGGGTCCCTTTCAGGACCATGAATCGCCAATAATTTGACCGTGTGGAGTAGGGTTAATTGCCAACTTCAATATACCTAAGTATCCACACGGCAAAGCTTACCGGGGAATTCACACCCTCGGCAGGCCTTGAGCAGAACGATCCGTTACCGTGCTCGAACCGTGTGTAACCTGAATGGATGGTTACTGAGGCCCGTCGGTCCAAATGTACAACTACGGCAACGGCTTTCCTAATCCACAATACGCACCGTGGCAAAGAAATGACAAAGAACGAGCTGGTACATTCAACAAGAGGGGAATTTATTTACAACAATAATTGGGGAACGAGGAGAGCACGTAAGGGCAGAGTTATCCTACTAAGCAATGCAAATAATGTACAACAAAATCACTTCATAATTCTACTTAGAGACGGGCCTACACTCAGACACACACCCAAAGAAATGGACGCCGTCGGGTCTTTTATTGCCCCCTTCAGCTCGGAGGGAAGACGAGCTGAGGGGAGAGAACGTGTTGGCTACCTGGCCGCGTTCGCGCGGCTCGACGTCCACACCTTCCTGGAGCTCCAGTAGCCAAAAGCACGGACCAGGGCAGCCGAACCCAGAGGAGGCGAGACGAGGTGGTCTCCCTTGATGAGATGGTCGACCGCTCGCTGTAATGCACCAGACGTGACACCTCCGATGCGCGGGATGCAGTCCGCCGCAGACCAAGACAGAAGCGCGCTGGTCCAGATGGGACGTAATTATCAATCCTTTCTTCCGTCCTTTGGGGCGCGGTCCACTCCCCCGTGGCCTGCTCCCATTGGGTGGATGGTGTGTCCTGGCTCCGCCTTCTTGCCAAGGACCGCCCTGGCTCTGGTCTGCTCGTCGCCCATTAGGTGGAAAATGACGCATACCCTTATTTGGCGCGCAGCCAGAGCGAAACACTTTGTGTCCATATTTGGAATGGAATTCCATTCCAAAGGAATTCTGCCCACACACACGCCGCATGCCGGCGAGCACATGAAGAATGCCGCGAGCAGAGTGTTGTTGTTGGGGTAAAAATCCTATCTATAAAATAACTTTGTAGTGCACGTACACTTAATTACCCACTATACAAGGGAGGGGACCCTAACTAGAAACACATACTTATCGAGATAACTGATCTATAAGGACTCTGGCTGTTATGTGCTCATGGCTGCCAGATTCGTAACAGTATGTCGGTTTAGCTCTATCTCTCAATGGTGAAGAATCACTTTAAAAATTTGAGTAGTCGGATCCAGATCCGGATCTTCACCAAAATCGAATCAGTTCCTCCTTGTCACACACCCAACCTGTCCACAAAATTTCATTCAAATTCGTCCACAACTTTTTGAGATATCCTGCAAACAAACAAACAAGCAGTCATAGACTGGTACTTACGAAATCGTCAACTTGACCTCTGACCTTGTCTAATAAAAGCTGTCTCTTGGGAAGGTAGCGACACAAACCAGAAGTTTCTATGATGATTCTGTACCAAACCATCAAAAATCCAGTGTTTGACCTCACTGTGACCTTGACCGTTGACCGATTTTGACCAAAATCTAATCAGCGCTAGCCATCACCCTCCTGAATCATGTGATGTAATTTGACATTGGTAGCTTCTTCCGTTCTCGAGTTATAACTTTTTTTTGGATGTTTGACCTCACTGTGACCTTGACCTTTGACCGATTTTGACCAAAATCTAATCAGCACTAGCCATCACCCTGCTGAATCACATGGTGTAATTTGACATTGGTCGCTTCTTTTGTTCTTGAGGTATCGTGCCTACAAACAAACAAACAAGCTGTCATAGACGGGCACTTACGAAATCGTCAACTTGACCTCTGATCTTGTCTAATAAAAGCTGTCTCTCGAGAGAAGGTAGCGATGCAAACCAGAAGTTTCTACGATGATTCTGCACCAAACCATCAAAAATCGAATGTTTTGGATGTTTGACCTCACTGTGACCTTGACCTTTGACCGATTTTGACCAAAATCTAATCAGCGCGAGCCATCACCCTCCTGAATCACGTGGTGTAATTTGACTTTGGTAGCTTCTTCCGTTCTCGAGTTATCGTGCCTACAAACAAACAAACAAACAAACAAGCTGTCATAGACTGGTACTTACGAAATCGTCAACTTGACCTCTGACCTTGTCTAATAAAAGCTGTCTCTCGAAAAGGTAGCGATGCACACCAGAAGTTTCTAAGATGATTCTGTACCAAACCATCAAAAATCGTAACGTCGACCGAAGCAAAAAACTCCATTTCTCCACGCAATTATTTTATATTATTTATCAAAATCACAGAACCGTAATATCCGGCAATCCACCAACAATCTTTACATAATCCGACAGCTCAGCGAGTAAGGCATGCGACGATAACCTTTATTGGGATAAAAAATGACTTTTAAACACCATCTTTATCGAAAACACCATCAGCGCGCACACGGAAAAGCTTTACGTGACTCAACGACGCGTCTGCTCGAGCGCACTGCATCATGTGACGACCCGTGACGCGTCGAGTGAAATATTTTTATACAATCTTAAAACGTCTCCAAAACATCCGATTTTTACCACAATTTCGACAACCGAGTTTTAAGCATCCGAAGCGATCGCAAAAACCGAAGACAAAATTAAAATCGAAGTTAAAACAAACTCGTAACGTCGAGCGAAGCAAAAATACTCCATTTCTCCACAGGAATTTACGGAATTATGTTTGACCTCACTATGACCTTGACCTTTGACCGATTTTGACCAAAATCTAATCAGTGCTTGCCATCACCCTCCTAAATCACGTGGTGTAATTTGACATTGGTCGCTTCTGCCGTTCTCGAGTTATCGTGCCTACAAACAAACAAACAAACACACAAACAAACTAGCAGAAACGGAAGTGATCAATATACTTACGAAATCTTTAGATTTCGTTAGTAATAAACCAATGTCACCCGCAGGGTGACCCGTATCTTGCCAAAAGGTGACCACATGTGGTCACACTGAGGTGAAAAGAGCTGCTATCCACCAGGAGCGACTCCTTGAGGAATATCTGCCTACGAGAGATTCCGATGAGAATCGTTCTAGAGTCACCATGAAAAATATGCGTTTGCCTCATAATGTCACCAAATGACGTCATAATGTCTCAAGCTTGACATATCTCGAAAGCACTCATTGAGGTGTTCAATTTGAGGTACTACACGATATGGTTCCTAAAACTTGAAAATTTGATCTTGGGGTCAAATATGTTTGACCTTAGGTGCTAACCATGAAGGTCAAGGCCAATCGCCACCAAGATTAATCAGCTGAGCGCCAGACCATGAAGTTTGAAGACGATCCGATCAAAATTACTCAAAAATAAGGGTTTCATCGACTCCCCTGATTTGCGACAAAGTGACCTTGACCTTTGACCTTGACCAAAATTTTGTGCACTGAAAGGGACCTCTATAGGCCTCTGATATGCGAAGTTACAAAAAAAAATATACGTGATTACAGACAAACAAACAAAAAAAAAAACATACAAGCTGACTAACATATCTTGCAAAAACTTTGTTTTGGCAAGATAACAAACAAACAAACAGAAACGGAAGTCATCAATATACTTACGAAATCTTTAGATTTTGTAAGTAACAACAGAAAAGGGTGAAAACATAACCTCCTTCCCCTTCGGTGGCGGAGATAATAAGTTTGCACCGTGTGAATAAAGCTGCCACTCGTGCCATGTTCTGGCTCATGAGTTAAAAGGAATGCAGTGTTTAGAATTTAGATGAATCCGTCCAAGCTGCATTCCCACATGAAAAAATTGTTTTGGGAAACGCTGTTCCAGACCATGCACACGCACGTCATCAAAGGCAAGGCAAGGCAGGCATTTTGACATCAGGCATTAGAGTAACCTTGTACAACACAATAAAAAAGCGACACGGAGCCATACGAAGTAGGAAGGGAACACGATGTAATCAGAGAGAAGCGACAGTGCAGTGCAAGGCACATCCAAGCTGAAGATCATTTTACAGACCGAGCTATATAACAGCAATGAGGGTGCTGAAGGTGGCATGCTGACCACAGCCCCTACTCTTGAACCGTTTGCATTGCTGCGGATGCTGGTCGATCTTGTCTGCTGGCCGGTCTGGTTCTCGACAAACCCATACTATCCTGCTGCAGTCGTGGAGACGACATCCAAGCAGACGACTACCTTGCTGGTGTCATAGAGCCAACATCAAAGCAAACGAATCCTCTCTGGGCATTTCGAAAAGGCAAAAGGCAAGTTCCTTATTTCTCATTCCTCAGCACTGGGCGCAGCATGGTCCTTAATGGCGAGCAGTGGACTCGGGTTCATCTGCTGGCCACGGTGGTATGAAGGTCACCCTCTGGGGACTCGCAAATTGAGTGGACAGTTAGACATCACTTTATGTGCACTTTTTGGGGCAACATAGCCTGCTTTGGACGTGAACACATCCGACCTTTAATATAGATTCATGCCTTGCTGGGGTCATAGAAAGAACTGGATAGATAAGATAAGTTGCTAACTTGAAAGTCGTGAGTTGCTTACATACATATAATTAATGTCATTCTCCAACCTGAGACGTACGTCGTGATGTCACCGTCACAATGCATGGACTGTCTGTGGCTCCCGGAAGAGCTATCTCGCAGCGCTAATTCCCAATGTGTTATTTCGTATACCGTCATAACTACATGGAAAATGCAGTTAGCAACCAGTTTCGCCCTTATTTGGGCATCATCGGGGCAACATAGCAAGCTTCCATACACTTGTGACTGAAAACCTTTCGATTATAAACCAGACAATGTGCGACTCCAAACCATGTGTGGTGAGATCACTGGCACCAAGTCTCATACAGTCCTTGCTGCACAATGCCGGGAGTGATAAGTGCTGCCTGCCATGTGGGACATTATCTCCCACTTTACCAAACACAATCTGGAGTCATTAATGGTTAGCATCTGGCGCAATGATAATAATTAACCCTTGGAGCACAGTCGAGACAATCCAGGCCCGTCACCAGGGCTCAGTATTAAGAGGGGCATATGAACTGGATGGGGGGGGGGGCACAATTATTATATTTAATATTTTTGATAACCCGGTGTACTATTGTATGCATGCAGCATTGACGCATCTATACTGAGGTTGCCGTCGCATACTAACCAAATTGATCTCAGCTACATTTAATATGTTCCGATGTTTTTGGCCTAAAATTATTCGAATGCAGAAGAGTCGCAACAAACTGGCACATTCACAATGCAGATATTCAATGATTAGACAATTGGCACCAATTCAGGTGAACTTACACAAGGTGTTGTCAAGAATTGGCATTAGAAAATTAATATACCAGAGATACAATGAGTAAACGGGGGAGGTTGGCACCAGAATCAGTGCACTTTGAAATAAGATACAGTTGGCTATGACCTGCGATCATCACGTTAAACTATCAACAGCAAATACGACCAGCCTGAAGATACCACAAGGTCCGCATTTAAAACAGTCAATTACACAGAGGTAAGGTTATGCACAAAGCACTAGATATGGGATATGCAAAGCACCAAACACAACATTTAACTTAAACATCAGAAGGACAAAGCAGCCGACCACGGCGGGTGCTGACCACAACCAGAACCACAACCGCAACCTTTTCTTAGCCATTTTCGTATATCCATGTCTTTTTCTACTGCTGCTAACTCGCGCTCTCCGTGACTCGTCCCTCGTGACTTGTGTCACTAATGTCGCGACTCGCTAGGTTAGACGGTTGAAGGTTTTATTTATTAAATGATGCATGTACCAAAAACAGGTTTTATCTGCATCTATCTATAATTCCAGCAATGTGTGTGTCTGTCTGTCTGTCTGTATGTGTGTCTGTCTGTCTGTGTGTCTGTCTGTGTGTCTGTCTGTCTGTCTGTATGCGACCGCAGTTTCTCGATGACCGCCAGTCCGATCGGATTGAAACTTGCCAGGAATATTGCCGGGGCCCCGAGGATGTGCCTTTTCGAGGTTTGATATCAATCGGACAAGCAGTTCCCAAGTTACGGCTATTTATCTGTCGACTAATGACAAGACACGGTGCTATGACGTCACGAATGACATCACAATTAATGTTTGTGTATTTATTTCTTTATTTATTTTTGCACGATTGACAGTCCGATCTGATTGAAACGACAAGAATATTGCTGGGGACCCGCGGATGTGCCTTTTCAAGGTTTGATATTAATCGGACGAGCGGTTCCCAAGTTACGGCCATTTATCTATCAACCAATGACAGGACACGGTGCTATGACGTCACGAATGACATCACAATTAATGGGGTTTTTTTGTTTGTTTTTGCACGATTGACGCCACAATTCTTCTTCTTCTTCGTTTGGTATGACGTCACAATCGACGCTGGGGACCTTAGTATGTGCATTTTCAAGGTTTGATATTAATCGGACAAGCGGTTCCTAAGTTATGGCCATTTATCTGTCAACCAATGACAAGACACGGTGCTATGACGTCACAAATGACGTCACAATCGACGCTGGGGACCTTAGTATGTGCCTTTTCAAGGTTTGATATTAATCAGACAAGCGGTTCCCAAGTTACGGCCATTTATCTGTCAACAATGACAAGGCACGGTGCTATGACGTCAAGAATGACGTCACAATTTTTTTTTTTTTTTGCACGATTGATGTCACAATTCTTCTTCTTCGTTTGCTATGTCACAATTGACGCTGGGGACAATTGACGCTGGGAAAAATGTGCCTTTTCTAGGTTTGATATCGTTCTTCATCCGTTTCAGCTGTTTCCCAAGGTTTGAAAGCTGTGTTTTCCCAAGGTTTGAATTAATTGTTCAAATTATTAATTAATCCCAAGGTTTGGGGGGGTCAGAGAGAGAAGGGACGAGAGAGAGGGGGCGTCACAATTCGAGAGAGGAGGGGGCGAGAGGGGGTGTGAGAGGGGGTGAGAGTGGAGCGAGGGAGGAGAGAGGAGGGGTGAGACTATGGGGGAGAGAGGGGATGAGAGAGGGGATGAGAGAGGGGGGGAGAGAGGGGGGGAGAGAGGGGGGGCGTCACAATTCTTCTTCTTCGTTTGATATGACGTCACAATTGACGCTGGGGACCTGAGTATGTTTCCCAGGTGTTTCCCAAGTTATGGCCATTTATGACACGGTTGGTCCGATCTAATTGAAATAATGCCCCAATCCAGTCGTCGTTTACGAGAGTGAAGGAACGAAGCCGCACCTACGGGCCTGCACTAGTAATTTCAAATGTAAGCATGATTGCAAACACACATTTTTAATTTTTATTAGAAAATTACTTTTGTAAGATGGAGGGTTGTGAAGGTCACGCGGTGCACTTCATCTTTAATTATGTAAATTTATGTCTTTTCCTTATTCATATTATCATAGTATGACTTTTTTACATTTATACCTAACTTCCAACCAATCAGGTAACCTGCTTAATAGAACCTCCATATCGAATACTCTGATTGGCTATTCCTTAAAACTAAATGATCCACGATATATATAACCACCTACAGCATCAACATTCGACACGAGGTCTTGCGGCTGTCTGTCGTCTTGGCTGCTGGCGTTGGTGCTTGCGTTATTATCTTATATCTTGTGGGCTTGGACTGTATTGTTTTGCCAATTACTTTTGGAGATGCACTGGCAAGCATTTACTTATCTCTTGACTGTTATTCAAAGAAGGATATTATTAAAAAACAGTTTATCCAAGAAGGCCTCATTATTCACCACGTTGAACATCTGGAATAAGGGTTTTAGTTCACACAGGTGAACTCTTAAACAGAAAGGAGTTCACAGTGGGCGCTCGTCCTTAAACACTAAGTCGTTCACAGGGTGCAACAGGGCATAAATGGATGGCGTACAAGTGGGGGGGGGGCACCAGATGTGCCATGGGGGGGAATTGCACCCAAATCCCGCCCCCCTTAGCGACGGGCCTGAAACAATCATTAAGAAGTGGAAGGCTGATGGTATCACCAAGACTCTGCCTCGATCAGGCCATCCCTCCGACTGGATGTCTAAGTATGGAGGAGACTGATCAAAGTGGTCTCCAAGAGGCCAATGACAACTTTGAAAGAGTTCCAGGCATTTTATGGCAAAGACACTGTGTGCATGTGACAACAATATCCCAAGCACTCCACAAGTCTGGCCTGTACGGTACAGTGGCAAGAGGAAGCCATTACTCAAAAAAGCCCACCTTGTGTCCCATTTGAGGAATGCAAAAATACACTCCAGAGATTCTGCAGCCACGTGGCAAAATGCTTTGTGGTCTGACAAAACCAAGATGGAACTTTTTGGCCTCAATGCAAAACATTACGTTTGGCACAAACCCAACACAGCACATTACCCAAAGCACACCATCCCTACTGTGAGGCACGGTGGTGGCAACATAATGTTTTGGGGATGCAAAAATTGGGGATGGGATTTTGGGGATGGGATTCTCATCAGCAAAAACTGGGGCAATTGTCAGGATAAAAAGGAAAATGGATAGAGCAAAATACAGAAAATTCCAAGAAGAAAACCTGCTGCCCTCTGCAAGAAAGCTGAAATTGGGACGGAAGTTCACCTTTCAGTGTGACAACGACCCGAAGCACACAGCCAAAGCTACTCTTGAGTGGCTTAGGAGCAAAAAGATAAATGTCCTTGAATGGCCCAGTCAGAGCCCTGACCTCAATCCAATCGAAAATCTGTGGCATGACTTGAATGAAGATTGCTGTTCATCAATGTTCCCCACGTAAATTGTTACGAATCTGGCAGCCATGAGCACTCAACATTTAGGTCCCCGTAGCTCAGTTATTTCGTTAAGTAAATGTGGATAGATAGCTCCCTTTCCCCTATGTCTAATGGGAATTAATGTGTACGTGCGCTGCCGTTATTTTATAGATAGGATTTTTCCCCAACAACAACCCTCTGCTCATGGCATTGTCCGCGCTCTTCGCGCGCTCGCCGGCATGCGGGCGTGGGCGGAATTCCATGCCCCAGGCGGTGTGGATTTCACACCAAATATGGTCACGAAGCGTTTCGCTCTGGCTTGGCCCCAAATATGAGCACAAAGCACTTTGTTCTGGCTTCTCGCCAAATAAGGGTGGTATGCGTCATTTTCCGCCCAATGGGCGACGCGCGGACCAAGGCCGGGGCGGTCCTTTTCAAGAAGACGGAGCCACGACACACCGTCCACCCAATGGGAGCAGGTGACGGGAGAGCGGACCCGGCCCCAAAAACGATGGAATTGATTGATTATTGCGTCCCGTCTGCTCAAGGATCTTCTGTCTGGGTCTGCGGCTGACTGCATCCCGCGCATCTGAGGCGTCTCGTCTGGCACATTCCAACAAGCATTCGACCATCTCATCAAAGGAGACCACCTCGTCTCGCCTCCTCTGGGTTCGGCTGCCCTGGTCCGTTCTTTGGCGCCTGGTGCTCCGGGAAGGTGCGGCCGTCCAACCGTGCGAACCCGCCACGTCCTCTTCCCTCAGCTCGTCTTCCCTCCTGAGCTGAAGGGGCAATAAAGACCTCGAGGTCCATCTCTTTCTGGGGTATTTGTTTGTGCGTGTGTGTGTCTGTGGGCCCTGTCTCTAAGTAGAATTGTTTAAGAAATTGCTTGTACATTTGATTCCATTCTTTATTCGGATAACTCTGCCCTTACGTGCTCCCCTCGTCCCCCGATTATTGGAAATAAATTCCTCTGAATGTCCCAGCTCGTTTCCTGTCATTTCTTTCATTGGCTTAGCACGGTGTGTGTGTTGAGAAATAGCGAGGCAGTAAATTGTTCATTTGGACCGACAGGCCTCGGTAACCATCTGCTCGGGTTGCACACGGTTCGGGCACGGTAACGGCTCGTCCCGCTCGAGGTCTGTCGAGGGTGTGAATTCCCCGGTAGCTTTGCCGCATGGGTACTTAGGTATATTGAAGTTTGGCAATTTACCCTACCCCACGCGGTCGAATTATTGGTGATTCATGGTCCTGTAAGGGACCCGTGCCTTCCGGACTTATCTGAGGGTCACGACCTAAATTCCGGTGTGTTCGGTGGAGCTGACTCTACCGCCCCCTCTAGCGGTCGTGCTCGCCACCAATACCTGGCCCTACAACAATATGACTGAGCTTGAACAGTTTTGTACAGAAGAATGAGCAAATATTGCTCAGTCAAGGTGTGTAAAGTTGGTAGAGACCTATCCTAACAGACTCACAGCTGTAATGGCTGTCAAACGTGCTTCCACCAAGTATTAACTGAAAGGGGGTTGGGGGTGAGGGGGGGGTGTCGACACTTATCCAACCATGATATTGTTCTTTTGTATTTTTCTTAATTTTCCGAAATTTGTTGAATTTTTTTTTCACTAGGAAGTTGTGGGTTACGATGTGTAAATAACGGTTGAAAAAGTCTGTTTTAATGCAATTTAATTCCAGGGTATAAGGCAACAAATGGTGAACATTTTGCAAGGGGGTTTAGACTTTTGATAGGCACTGAATACACACACATACATTTGCAGGTAGTGGACAAACAAATGGAAACGCATAGGTAAATGAGGGACACCAAGTATATTGAATGAAATGGCTTCCACACAGGTGTGGCACCTGCAGTAATTAAGCAAATAACATCCCAGCATGCTTACGGTCATGTATAAAAATGTTGCACAAGCCTGATTACCTATAAAAATGGCTACCATGGCTGCAAGAGGAGACGACAGTGACTTTGAAAGAGGAGTGGTTTTTGGGGTGCATTTGGCAGCAGCTTCAGTTTCAAAGACAGCTCAACTTGCTGATGTTTCACGAGCAATGGTGTCTAAGGTGAAGTCAGCATGGAACCGTGAGGGTAAGACATCATCAACAAAGGGAAACGGTGAGTGGAAGTGCATACTCCAGGATCGTGATATCCGTGCATTAATTTGAATTCAAGGCAAAGCAGGCGAGCAATTGCAGATCAATTAATTGTAAATTTCAACCTGGGGCGTGAGCAATCAGTTTCATCAAAAATGGTCTGCCGAGAACGCCACAGAGAACTCCGTGGTATTCCATAGTCAGGTTGCAGTGCATAAACCGCTCATCACACCTGGCAATGCACGTTTGCGAGTCCAGTGATGTAAAGAGCACAGGCAATGGAGTACCATGCAGTGGAGAAATGCGATGTGGTCATATGAGTCATCCTTCACCATGTTCTCGACAAACAGATGACTGCACGTGTGGCACTAACCTAAAGAACTCTACAACCCTGGGTGCTTGGTTCAAATAGTGAAGGGTTCCGGTGGTTCTGTAATGCCATGGGGGTGCATATTCCTGGCATGGTTTGAGTGCAGTCATTCCCTTGGAAGGAAAGGTCAATGCCAATTGCTACTTAATGGTACCGAGTGATCATCTTCACCCTATGTTGCAGTATTTATTTCCTGCCGGGAGGGGAGTATTCCAGGATGACAATGCCCTCATCAACACAGCACGTGTGATTGCCCAGTGGTTTGATGAGCATGACACTGATGTTATCCATATTGTATTTTTTTTGAAATTCATATCCATATGTCTCAGTTACCAGAACTCACTCGAGCATTTATGGGATATTCTGGAATGACACCTGAGACAGCATTTTCCACGTCCATCAAAGAGGGGTGTGTTGATTGACTTTCTCATGGAAGAATGGTGGTGCATCCCTCCTGCAGAATTCCAGACACTGGTGCACTCTATGCCACAGTGCATACAGGCCGCACTGGCCGTACGTGGTGGCCCAATGCCCTATTAAGGGACTTTACATTAGTGTTTCCATTTTTTTACGTCCGCTACCTGTATATATCATATGTCCGGTAACAATGGTTGTCAGACTGTCCGTAATATTCCAACAATAACCATACCTGTCTTTAAAAGTAGTTTTCTGTTGCTGCGACTGTCGGACCGTACATCATTTTACGCAGTTGACCACATCCATTTCGGTGTAATTGGCCCTTGGGCAATTGTGTCACTACGGCCCTGCCCCCATCAGGCTGATTGACCTGCCCACCCCATTGTTTCCCTTCATATTCCTATGCGTAATTAAGCAGTTATGCCTACTTTTTTTGTGGAATCCTTTCAAGTTGTGAAAAATTTGAGTTGTCATGGACTTTCCCTCTATAAAATGCAGTCGATTTGTGTTTAAACCAAGTCCTTAGCTGAAACCAATTTTGAATTATGCAAACTGAAAAGAATAACATGAAGAATTACAATCGGGCTAGTTTGAGTCGGTCAGTTTTTTTAGCTCAGCAATGCTGTCCAAAAGTTTAATCAGGGTTATTGGATGTGAAATCCTCCACATATGACTGGTAGGTTAATAGGTTTGTATCTTGGTGGATTTTTTTCGAGTATTAGTGTTGTATTAAATTTGTGGAGTGTCTGTGACAACCATACATGCAAACTGTTGCGGGCCGGGGTCCGGTGGCGAGAACGACCTCAAGGTGGGGGAAGTTACGTCGTCTCCCACCAGACTCCCGGAATTGTAGGCCGTCGCTCACGGATAATTCCGTGATGCGGCGAGTCAACCGACCGTAGACACCAATACCTCCACCCCGTAGCGTAGGGTCTTTTTGTCCAGAATCAATTTACCTAATTAACCACGCGGTTTCGACTACCAGGGAACCATGCCCTCGGTATGCCTTGCTCGAACCGGATCACTCTACCAACTTCCAACTACCTTTCCGGTTCGGATGCAGCCGAGCGGACCTGACAAGAACGTACCGGCAAGAATGAACAGATTATCTGGGATAAAGACCCGGCTAAACTTGGATCCGAACCATGCTGGACCAATGAAGGAAAAGACAAAAACGAACTGGGAACATTTCTACAATAATTTATTTACAATCAACTTACAAAAGAAGGACACAGAGCAGACTTATGCGGGAATAAAACAGGCAAGATTTACAATGATCAAATAAAAACACTTATGCAATTATACTTAAAGACGGCGCCACACACTCAGACGCACACTCGGACAAAAATAAACCCAGATGTATGGCAAAGGACCCCCGCAGCCAGAGAGGGAGGTGAGCTGAGGTCGCAGTTCTTTTGGGTACCTGAACGTTGGAGGGAAGGGATGCTCCGTGGTGCGGCACCTGTCAATGGTCGTGCGGCGTGGTCCACGGCCGCACGCGTGGAGACCGTGTCTGCGAGGGAGTCTGGGTCGAGTAGAGCGGAGTCCGAGGCGGGGATCAGGGCTGAACAGGACCCAACGAGAGACCCGGTCAAGGTTGGGTCGAGGTCTTCCCAGCTCTCTCACACTCGAAATGAATGACCCCCAAAGAGCGCAACCACTCCACGACCTTCCTCCTTTCTTTCGCTATGCGCCGACAGACTGTCTCACTCCAACGCTCCGCTCAAGATGCTCCTCACTCCAACGCTCCTCACTCTCAGGGTTGCTTCGAAATTTGTAGATCTTCCTCAGCGGGGAGGGGCCTTGGTGAAGCTGACGTTAGTCCACCCTGATTGGACGGGGCTTCCATGGGTCCGCCCTTTCTGGGTGGGTTTCGGCCATACCGGGAAGCGCGCCCACTCCACGCGTGTCCGGACTCACCAAAAAGGTACCGCACAAAGATTTTGCCTCGGAAGGCGAGAAGAAGGTACTGTGGTTCATAATGGAGGGGATATAAAGATTTATTAATCAAACTAAAAAAACATCGCAACGCACTCTAGTGTCTTCCCACTACACACAAGGTAGGGATCTATCTGCACATATACTTAACAGAATAACTGACTTTGGGACAACTGTATGTTTGTATGCATACGGTTCCTAGAACCGTAATACATACATACATACATACATACATACATACATACATACATACATACATACATACATACATACATAGAATTACTGAATTTTAATGTGCTTGAACTTCATGCATTTGCGATTTAGCCATCAAAACTTGCTGTTTATTTGCCACTAAGAAGTGGACGTTGTTGTGAATAACATCCCGTTGTTCAACTTGCTGGTTCTATCAATGGGTTCTTCCTCCTAGGATGTGAACAACGTGATGCATGGACAGATGTCAAACAAGTTCCCACTCACCGACACGTTTGGAAGGAAGCACACCTACCTGCGTGTTTCCATTACTGAGAAATGCAACCTGCGCTGTATGTGTTCCATACTGTGGTGATTGGAATGATGATTTAATTCATCGGAGTAATGTGGTGTTTGTTTAACTGTGCAGGCACTGCGGGGCCTCCTCCTGTGTTAAAGTTCCTTGTACCCATGACCCGAAGGATACCTTTCGCCAAAGCAGTTTCACCATGGTGCTTGGCACTAAAATTGTGCATTTGAATTGCAAACGCAGATATATTTTGTATTAAATTGTTTACTGAATGTAGGAATACCTTCGTAATCCTCAAAGGATTTTGGAGCTTCTGTTGCAGAGAGTTGAGATGTTTGTTTGCGCGGTTGCTTCGGACTTTGAAAATAACTCTGCCGTTTCGTATTAACTGCTGCATTCCATCGCTGTGCCTTCATTTGCAGGTCGCTACTGCATGCCTACAGAGGGTGTCCAACTCACTCCCAAGGCGTCGTTGCTCACGAGCCATGAGATTGTGACTCTGGCACGACTCTTTGTGAAAGCCGGTGTTACAAAGGTCCGCTTAACAGGAGGGGAACCCCTCATCAGGCCAGATGTAACGTCCATTGTTGGTGAGCTGATCCAAAATCTTATCAATTATTCTGAATCATTTGGAGTAAATTTGAATTAATCGGATAATTTCCATTTATCACCGACAGCTTGTCAGGCAGAAGGGTGCAGAGGTAGCATACTCACCTCTCCGGTGCCTGAATTGCTTTGATTCTCAGCCCAACAAGAATCTGTCGGATTCGGTGTTTTGCTGGCAGAGCACATGCAAAATCAATAAGGGTGTCATCACTCAGGTAGTTGTTTAGCTAGGAGTCCAGTCTACTAGCAGTTGGTGGACGTTGGAGATCCCACCGTGTCTTGCAATGAAGGGTCGGCAAGTTATCGACTACAGTCATTAAAAATTCGTATCCTGGCCTAAAATTGCAACATCAGTGGCAAAGCCACCATCCTGGCAATGATGAAACCAGCAGCCACATGCTGCACACAAATGGATGGATGGATGGACTCGCAGCGAAAATGGTGATGCACATTGAGCGATTTCAACATTCTGTAGTTTATAGTTTGAAGTTAACTTTTAATATTGCGATATTCATGTGATTTGGCAGGATAGCTTAGAGAGGTACAGTATGCGCTACTTACCTATAAGCTGTGTCCCCTGTCCCTGCAGGTATCCAATATATAATCAAGGTCCCGGCATGCTGCCATCTGCTGAGGTCTTTTCCTTCTCTCCAAATTTGTTTTTCATTCATCTCTTCCACTAGTTCGACATTGTTACTGTTTAGTTCCTACACAAACCTCAGCATCATCTGTGTTTTATAAAACGTTCCCACAGTCATCGTTGTGAGCAGAACTCGGAGAGCTTTGCGACGTGTCGGAGTCGGAGTTTAAGTCGGATCGCGATTCTCACTCGCTAATCTTTTGTGTTTTCTACCTCCGACTGCCTGTAAATGCATCTCTCGTGCTGTCACCTTCATTTGTGACAAGTCAGTAAATGCTTATTTCGGTGAAGAATTCTTCCTTGCAGAAAATCTTTGCAAGCTTGAAGGCCTCGGTACTGTTGCCATGACAACGAACGGCATAAACCTGGCACGGATGCTGCCATCACTCAAGCATGCCGGACTTGGTCATCTTAACGTCAGCTTGGACACGCTGGTGCCTCAGAAGTTTGAATTCGTTTCGCGCAGGAAAGGTGTTTGTTTGGTTTATTTGTTTGTTTATCGAGCTTTCTACAGTTCCATCATCATTACGGCTTCATGGTTTGTGTGATGTTTTTTGGAATTTGCTAGGTTGGCATAAAGTGATGGAAGGGATTGAGAAGGCCATCGATTTGGGATACAAACCAGTGAAGGTAAACACAAGTGTCCAGTGCACTTATACTTTATCGTTTTCATTTTTATGGTGATGATGTATCTATCTATAATTCCAGCAGTGTGTGTGTGTGTGTGTGTGTGTGTGTGTGTGTGTGTGTGTGTGTGTGTGTGTGTGTGTGTGTGTGTGTGTGTGTGTGTGTGTGTGTGTGTGTGTGTGTGTGTCTGTGACCGCTGTTTCTCGACAACCACTGGTCCGATCTAATTGAAACTTGCCAGGTATATTGCTGGGGACCTGAGGATGTGCCTTTTCAAGGTTTGATATTAATCGGACAAGTGCTTCCCAAGTTATGGCCATTTATTTACCAAACCAATGAGAAGACACGTTGTTGCGTGGGCGTGGCTGATGGGGAAGGGAAGCTCAGCCGCGTTCGCCATTACAGATTACAACGTACGGACTTCCGGATCCATTACGGGTTACAACGTACGGACTTCCGGATAATGATGACTTCGTGCATTCTAATAATTTCTCAATTTCTTATGCGCATTTATAGATAAACACAATGCCCCAAGTTATAATCGTTTTCATATTAGACGGTGTATAAATTTCGGTAACATCAGAGTGCTGGTATGCTCCGAACCAGGAAGTAAATTTTTTTCTCTCTTCTCTTTTTGTTTTTCCTTACCACGACATTGCGAAAAGGTGAAATACGTTGGCGCTAATTGAACAATTGGGTATTAAAACTAAATTGCGAATAATCGTAACTGCGAATAATATTCGAACTTCCGGGCCACGCACGTACGGGCACTCGAGAGCGAAGAAACGGCCTACGTGGTTGTTGTTTGTTGCTTGCCGTTTGAATATTTTTTCATTTTTTTATTTCTTTTTTATTTTATTTTTTTACGGGCACGTACTAGTGAGATAAAGGTAAGTTCATACAGACGTCGAAGAATTGGAAGAAGCACACGTACCTGAGTGTTTCTCTGACTTTGGAATTTGAATCGTTTGCACTTTTTAATGTAACTTATTGGGAATAAAAGTCATTCTAGGGTAAAGCGCTCTGTCCAAGGGGTGCAAGTCCTCTGAGTGCTGCTTACTGTAGGTTGAATCCCTCATTTCCAATGTTCGGGGGAAGGAGATGTAGGCATGAGTAAGTGTGCATCTCTGTAGGTTCGTTTTGGTGGAGGAATTCTCTTTTTCATTTCCAAAGTCAAAGGTTTCAGGATTAGTCAATAAGATAACCACTTACACAGATGCCAACCCTCCCGATTTCATCGGGAGGCTTCCGAAAATTCACCCAAACTCCCGCCCTTACGATCACTATCCTTATCCTCCCGAAATTTTGATATTTTTGCACTGTTCACTAATCAGAATGTACTAGTATGAGAATTGAATGAAAAGCATCGTCTGCTACGTATAGCATGTGGTAACTCCATAACGTTCGCTGCTACCAAATTGTACGTAAAAAATTGCAAATTCAAATGAGGAGCAGCGAAACATTGGGTCTGGATCTCGCTTATGCGATCATGCACTGAGATTTAGTGCATGCGGTATGTGTGCAATACAGTGCATGCGGTATGTATGCACAGTGTATATGCATGCGATACGCTCACTGCATGCAGCTGGGCCCCATACCAGCCCGGCGGTCGCGACCACCGTGCGGTGTTTAACAGCCGCTAGAGTTCTACGAGTCGCGCTGCAGCTGTGGAACATCGACTTCGAAGTTACCGATGCTTCAAGCCCTCGATGTTGATTACGAAATGGCAGAAAAGAAGCTTACGAAGACCAAGAAATGGTCTCAGAAGTACAAGATCGAATACAGTCTCCAATACCCGTGTATTCGAAAGTCTGAAAGAGGAATTCATCATGCGTATTGTACAGTATGCAGCGTTGATATTTCAGTTGAGCACGGAGGTCGCGATGATATTCGGAAGCACGTTGGAAGCAAACGGCACACAGACATTGCAAAGGAGAGATCTTCGAGCACGAGTACCGGTACACTTCTGAATTATTTCACCAAACAAGGGACAAGCGAGGAAGAGGATGTTACCCTAGCGGAACTTCTCTTTAGTGGATTTATTGTGGAACATAACTTGCCCATATCAGTCTCAGATCATGCTGGACCTCTATTTCAAAAGATGTTTCCAGATTCAAAAGTTGCTTCAAAGTATGGATGTGCAAGAACAAAAACTTCAGCAATAATTGGTGAGTTGTCAAATGTTACTGCTTCATCTATTGCCGATATTGCTAGACTAGCTCCATTTAGCCTAGCTACAGACGGTAGCAATGACAGTGGTGAGGCCCAGCTATATCCTGTCCTGATTTCGTACTATGACAACAGTGCTGGGATTGTGAAGCAAGGTTTGCTAAGTTTGCCTGCGTGCAAACAAGATTCCACTGGAGAAAACATTTTCAAACTGCTTGATCATGAGTTCAGTGACAGGAAAATTCCCTGGGGAAATTGTGTTTCCTTTTGTGCTGATAATGCCTCTGTCATGGTGGGCAAGCACAAAGGAGTCGCTGCTTATATCCACAAACAAAATCCAGAGTGCTACATCATGGGATGCCCTTGCCATATGATGCACAATACGGCCAAGAAGGCGGCTCAGGCCTTACCCATTGAATTAGATGACTTTCTCATTGATATTTACTACTACTTGGACAAAAGTAGTAAACGCGTCAAAGGAGTGAAAGCACTGCAAGAACTCTGTGATGCCCCGACACACAAGATTCTGAAGCATGTCGCAACAAGGTGGCTGTCCCTTGGTCAGTGCCTAGACAGGCTGATTGAACAGTGGGAGCCACTTCGCCTCTTCTTCAAAGAAGAAGTACGAAGAAAAATGCAACCAACTGTAGCCAAGACTCTAACAACGAGCAAGAAGGACGGCACTGTATCTACTGCCAGTACTGGCACTGCAGGATCAAGCACTAGTGGAGCAGCATTCACCACTACCACTGCAGTATCTGCTGCAGAAAGAAGACAGCAGGGACAGCACCAAAACCAATGCTGAGAGCAGGTAGCATCACCGGCCCTTCATCACGGTCATCTACAAAGCAGATCCCTTCAGAGTCGAGAAAGACTGTGATAGTCCCATCTACAGGCAAAAAAGGACCCAAGTTAAGTTCTGCTTTTGCCAAATCACTTGATAGAAGCTCAGCAAAACCTTCGAATCAGAGGTCTTCTTCCTTGGCTGCACCTACCTCAAGCTCTCTCCTCAAACGTAAAATTGGATCTGGTACTATGAGTCTGACCTCTTCTGCTGGCAGTAAACGCAAGTGTGATCGCCCTGCGGCTAAGTGTACTACGAGTTCTACAACTAAAACCGCATCTTCCTCAAACACTGTGCAGGAATCTAGAGAAAAACGTGTCAACAGGATGTTCTTGTCTCCACAAACAAAACTCTATTGTTTCTTCCTTCGATATGCTAACAAGCTTTTTGAGAAGGGGAATCTTCTGCTCCAAAGAGACGAACCCTGTATTCATCTCCTGCACGGAGAATTGAATGGTCTTCTGAAAGATATCTTCGTACGGTTTTTGAAACCATCGGTGTCATCGGTTGCTCTGGTAAATGTACCCTTCTCTGACAGAAATCATCAGAAGAATGATGAGGACCTCATGATTGGGAACGATGCCAAACTGTATATAAGGGAACAAAGGAGTCTCAAGAAATCCACCTTCACTCTGAGTGAGTCAGACATCCAAGGTTTCTTCAGTGCAGTTCGCTCATATTATGTGAAAGCCTGCAATTACATCTTCAAAACCTGGCTGCTAGATGATGAATTAGCCAAGCATGCTCAGGTGCTGGATGTTAAGCTACACCAAGAAGTGGGGTTTGACTGTGTGGAGTTTTTCATCAAGAAATTCCCCTGTCTGTTCAGTGGCGGTGATAGTGACATAGACAGTCTTGAGAGTGAATTCGCTCACTACCAGGCAGACGCCTCCATAGCTACAATTGCTACTGAGACAGTGAGATTGGATGAGCAGTGGCATCGGATTTCACAGCTCACAGATCCCTGCACTGGTGCCAAGAAGTATCCTAATTTGAGCAAAGTGATGAAGGGAATCTTGGTCATTCCTCATTCGAACGCATCATGTGAGCGGGCACTCAGTCTTGTACGGAAGAATCATACTGAATTTCGTCCCAATTTGAGTGTCAAAACCCTGGAAGCTCTCTTAATTGAAAAACTAGCTCATAGCACCCCTTGCTACCAGAGAGAATACAGCAAAGACATAATCAGAAGGGCTAAAAGAGCCACACAGCTGTCACTCAGCAAAGCTGCCATGGAAAAAGCAAGCATCAGTAGTACCAGCCAGTAAGGTAAGAAAAATATTGCTTCTTTTGTGCTTTTTGTTAATCTTTGATTGTCCCCTAACTTACTAATATTAACATACATGTAACATTAAAAAGTGCACAATTTTCCCCTTTTGTTGTTCAAAAAGTGGGAATTCTTAACATGTTAAATGCTCCAAAATAAATAGGGCTCAGAGGGCACTAGAGAGCGTCTAGAACCCCAGAGCTTAAAGGGCCCTAAGGCGGGCCCTGGACCCTGCCGCAAGGGTCGAGCGCTCCGCGCTCGAGATGTGCGCTTCGCGCACATTATTTGGTGTCGGTTGCAAATCCTCCCTAATTCTGATTTCCAAAAGTTGGCATCTCTGCACTTATCTTCAAAGCATGATAACACAGCTGATGAGGAAAACGACCGAAGGTCTCACCTTCTGCATATTGCCTTTCACTTGATGCCCCTTGCCCCATCCCTTTCGGAGGATACTTAGTGCCGAGCACAAGATGCCAGGTGTTAAATGTCTTCTTCATCAGGTAATGTGTGGTTGTGGGAGTGGTAGAGTACATGATGCCCCTTGCAGTCCCTGATTGAAGACTGGTCAGTGACCATAATGTCAGTCCTGAGCCTAATTGGGCAACTTGGCTCATTTGTATTGTTTTTACTTTCGAATATGGATGTTTCCAAATTGAACCAGTTTTTATTCTTTATTGTTTTACGAGGCTGCCTCCATTAATTAACATTGGCACTCATTGCATGAGGAACTCATATGGGTGAATTTTTCTGAAGTTGCAAATGTGCTTTTGTTGTTAAATGGGCGATGAACTCTGTGTTGCAGGTGAACTGCGTCGTTATGCGTGGCTTCAACGAAGATGAGATTCTCAACTTTGTATCCATGACTTCGGAAAGGCCTTTGGATGTTCGTTTCATCGAGTACATGCCGTTCGACGGTCCGTATCAATTTCAGTGTTATCGGTTGTGTTTTCTTGTTATTATTAGCCCCCATTGGACTAAGTCCAAAACGGAAGCTTATGGGTTTGTTCTCGATTTTTCGCGTGCGTGCGTCCGCAACCATATCTCGGACATGTATGGACCAATTTTATTCGTACTTGGCACAAAGACATCACATGATGGTATACATATGCTCCATCATTTTGTTTCACGATGTGATCGAAGATGGCTGACTGGCAGCCGTTTTAGTTGAAAAAAACAAAAACATGTATCAAACACGTCCTCATACATTTATTGGACATGCATTGACCGATGTTCAAACGTGACACACAGATAATGAATGATGGCTTACATATGTGTGTCATTTTTTCTTCGACATCAGATCCAAGATGGTGGAACAATGGCCATTTTAGTTGCAAGCAAGTAAAAAAGACATAAAATGTCATAGTTACCATGGTTTTAGAAGTTTTGCTTTGTGGAGCTGAAGGGCTAACCCACATTTATGTGCAACTAAAATGGCCGCAAGTCTATCAGTCGGATATCTGTGATAACATCACAAAATAAAGTGAGGGAGATGTGTATGCCATCATGTACTGGGCTTTTGCCAAGCTTGAACAAAATATGACCATGTATGAGATATCTGAGATATCTGAGAAATGGTTGCGGGGGACACATTGAAGTAACAAAATGGCCACCAGATGGCCATCTTTGATCTAATCTGCAAAAAAAAAATGACGTGCATATGTAAGCCATCTTTCATTATCTGTTTGCCAAGTTTAAACAACATGGGTAAATGCTTGTCCGAGAAATGGTTGAGGACTTGTTCAACATCAGGTTTCTTACAACTAAAATGGCCGCCAGTCTACCATTTGGCCATCATTGATCAGATTGCAACATATGGTTTGGGACATTTGTAAGCCATTGTGGACTGTGCTTGTGCCAAGATTGAACAAAATCTGACCGTGCATGTCGGATAAATGGTTGGGGACACGTTCAAGTAACAAAATGGCTGCCAGTTAGCATTTTTGATATGATCTTGGGGGAAAAAAAAGACGTGTACATGTAAACCATCATTCATTATCTGTGTGCCAAGTTTGAGCAACATCAGTAAATGCATACGTTCGAGAAATGGTTGAGGACGTGTTCAACATCGTGTTTTTTTTGCCACTGAAATGGCCACCAGTCTACCAGTTGGCGATCTTTGAACAAATCGCAAAATATATTCAAGTGCAAGTGTATACCATTGTGTACTGTGCGTGTGCCAAGTTTGAACAAAATCGGACCATGCATGTTGGAGAAATGGTTGGGGAATTGGCAGCAGTAATCAGTAACAAATTGGCTGCCATTCGGCCATATTGGATCTCATCTCGGAAAAAAAAAAACATTACATGCTTATGTAAGCCATCATTTTCTATCAGGTTGCAAAGTTTGAATAACATCGGTAAATGCATGTCTGAGAATGATTGAGGACGTGTTCAACATCGGATTTTATACAACTTAAATGGTCGCCAGTCGGCCATCTTGGCTCTGATCTCGAAAAGTAATGACGTGCTTATGTAAGCCATCATTCATTATCTGTATGCCACGTTTGAACAACATCGGTAAATGCATCTCCAAGAAATGATTGAAGATGTGTTCGACACCAGGTTGTTTGTTTTGTTTTTTTACAACTAAAATATCCGCCAGTCGGCCATCTTGGATCTGGAGTCGGAAAAAAATGTCATGCATATGTACACCATCATTTGTTGTTTTTGAGTCAAGTACGAATAAAATCGGTCCACACATGTCCGAGATATGGTTGTGGATGCGTGCAAACACACACACACACACACACACACACACACACACACACACACACACGAAAATCGAGAGCAAGTACAGGAGCTTAACATCTGATGTTGAACACATCCTCAACCATTCCTCGGACATGCATTTACCGATGTTCATCAAACTTGGCACACAGTTATAATGAAAGATGGCTCACATATAATACATGTAATTTTTTTTTTTGATCAGATCCAACATGGCCGACTGGTGGCCATTTTCGTTGTAAAAAAAAAAACGGATGTTGAACACGTCCTCAACCATTTCTCGGACATGCATTTACCCATGTTGTTCAAACTTTGCAACCAGATAATGAATGATGGCTTACATGTGCACATCATTTTTTTTTTTGAGATCAGATCCAATATGGCCAACTATCGGCCGTTTTTGTTGTTAAAAAAAACCCGCCGATGTTGAACTCTCCCTCAACCATTGCTCGGACATGTATTTGACGATATTGTTCAAACTTAGCACACAGATAATGAATCGTTGCTTATCCAAATGCAGGTCATTTCTTTTTGAGATCAGATCCAAGATGCCCGACTGGCGGCCATTTTGGTATGTGAATGTGTCCCCAACAATTTCTCAGACATGCATGGTCTGATCTTGCTCAAACTTGGCAAAACCACAGCACATGATGGTTTATACATGCCTCTGGGATACTGGCTGCCATTTTAGTTGTAAAAAACAACAACCTGGTATCGAACACATCCTCAACTATTACTCGGACATGTATTTACTCATCTTGTTCAAACTTGGTACACAGATAACGAATGGTGGCTTACATACGTCCGTCACTTTTTTTTTGAGATCAGATCCAAGGTGGCCGACTGGCGGCCATTTTGTTACTTTAATGTGTCCCCAACCATTTCTCGGACATGTATGGTCCAAATTTGTTCAAACTTGGCACAAACACAGTACATGTTGGCATACTCTTGCACCTAACTTTATTTTGTGATCTGATTAAAGATGGTAACCTGGCCACCGAATGGTAACCTGGTGGCCATTTTAGTTGTAAGTACATACAGGTTAGCC
Source organism: Eptatretus burgeri (assembly GCF_056783735.1). Taxonomy (NCBI): domain Eukaryota; kingdom Metazoa; phylum Chordata; class Myxini; order Myxiniformes; family Myxinidae; genus Eptatretus; species Eptatretus burgeri. The sequence continues at coordinate 16,554,709 of NC_140967.1, forward strand.
CTTTAACTCCATACAGCATAATTACTAACACAACAGGAACGATGACATTTTATGTCTTTTTTTCCTTGTTTATTTTTATTACCCTCGACGTTGGGTCCATTTGTTTGTTTGTTTGTTTGTTTGTTTGTTTGTCCGCACAGAACTTTCTTGTTTTTCTCTGCAACCGCTTGTCGGATTGAGACGAAATTTTCACCATTGGTGCGGCTACTCATGTAGAATGTTTGATGATAATTACGACGTCATAGGTCATGTGGTGTGGCAGCCATTTTTTTTTTTGTATACCTTGTCGAGGCTCGTATGAGAGCTAACACACAAACATTGGGTAGCCATATTGGGACATAGGTAGCCATATTGGGAAAACGGAAAAACTTTGGACCTCTATCTGAAACTGCACCAAGGAAAAAATTTAAACTTGGCATGTTGCAAGTACTCCTCATGGGGAATGAGTGATTTTTTTTTGACGTCACAGGTGCCCTCATTATGATGTCATAAATACATATGTAGAACGCCACATCTGATCAGTATGAAAATTTTTGAGGGTAATCTAGAGATAAAATGGTCCACCAAAAAAAAAATTAATGACGTCGTCGGTCACGTGATTCGGCAGCCATATTGCTTAAAAAAATATGACCTTCAAAAATCTTCTTCTCTGAAGTGGCTGAAAAGATCGAGGCAAAACTTTACACGTATGACCGCCTCTCTTTGAGGAATATAAGGTTCACACAGATGATGTCATTGGTCACATGGTTTGGCAGCCATATTGGATTTACCCTATAAATTGTAAAAAAAAATCTTCTCCAGAACGGTTGGACAAATCAAGGGGAAACTTCACACAAGTGTTCCCCAAGCCATGGGTGTACAAGTGGCACATAGCAAGTACTCCTCATGGGGAATGAATGTGGTATTTTTATGACGTCATAATTGCATAGGTAGAACGCTGCACCCGATCAGTATAAAAAAATTTGAGGGTCATCTATGGATACAATGCTCCTCCCAAATTTTTTTATGACATCATTACATTTTTTTTCGGCAGCCATATTGTTTGTTTTTTTTAATCTTCAAAAACATCTGAAATGGCTGAAAAGATTGAGGTGAAACTTTACACATATGATGGCCTATCTATGAGGAACAAAAGGGTCACACATATAATGACATTGGTCACATGGTTTTGCAGCCATATTGGATTTACCCTTAAACCTTTAAAAACACTTCACTCAAAAGAAATCCTGGTGAGGGTTTGCAATCTCTGATTGCTCTTTTTCTTGTTTTCAATTGCCATGTCCAATTGTGCGCCATTTTCATTTTTTTTCAAATATATTGAAGTGACATAATAGTCCTCCTTGGCTATTGGGCACATCCTTGGCTATTGGGCACAATCCTGGACGGGTCGCCACTCCGACACAGGATACCAACATGCTGGCACTCATTTTGCCGACCTCAGAAGGATGACAGGTCGAGTTAACCCCACCTGGTATTAATTCAACAGCTGAGCGGGATTTGAACTCAGGACCCTAGGATCCAAAGCCCTCCACCCTAACCATTAAGCCAACACCTGGCTTATTTGCAATATGAAAGGCCATTGGCCATCATATACAAACTTCCATCTTTAGGTTTGATGGCATCAAGAGTGTTGTGTTCATAAGAGTCGTTTTGCAAACCTTCTCCGTGAGGGAAAGCCAAGTCCATTACATGCAAAGCTATTATGCGACTTGGTATATGCTCAGGAAGTTGGCTTGTACTTGTCCTTCCACTATTGTAAATAACATTGTTGATCATCAGATAACTGTGAAAACGTTGGTATCCTGTTTGTTTTCAGGCAATCGTTGGGATTTCAAAAAGATGGTGAGCTACCAGGAAATGCTGGATTCCATAAAGCGAAAGTGGCCAAATCTCACTCGGTTACCGGATGAAGAAAAAGGGACTTCAAAGGTGTGACTTTTGAACAGATTTTTTTTTTTAGCAAAAGGAAAAACAATGCGACAACTTATTTTACTTCAACCTTTCCTTTTCCGAATCTTATGCAATCCTTATTAAAAATGAATAAATAAATAAATTCACTTTCGATTACTCACCTCCCTTAACCGCGTGCTTCTCCTATAACCTCGTGATCTGTTTCCACCCTCTCCGTTTACCGATCCAAATTCACCATTCACCTCACGATGTTTTCTTCAACCTTTACTTTACCTAATCTGATGAAAACTCTCTCAAAAAAAAAAAAATAATAATAATAATAATAATAATAATAATAAAAACGATCTCTTATAATGCTTCATCTTCCTTTTTCCCACATATGGTTCTCTTTGCTGTATCATCATTCACCAGTCTTTTTCTACTTCCACAGACTGCTTTCAATTCGACCTTTCCTCCATACCTTGTCCAAAAAGTCCAACTGTTACAACGTTTCTTCTCTCCATTCTCTTAATTCGTCTACATTGCATCCCCATAGAAATGTCTTAAATCACATTTCTGAACTGAAATGTTTAAAACTCCAGTTTGCTCTGCTTGTTCACTTTCCATCAACCATTCTGTTTTTTCCAACTTCAGTGCCAACTCACCCCTCTCACCCCTCCCTCTCAAAGCAGCTGTCACACTCTTCTCCCTCCAAGCTTCCCTCTCACCTCTCTCAAAAACTCCCCCCTCACCTTTCTCCTTCAACTCTCCCCACTCACGCTTCTCCTTCCATTCATCCCCTCACTCACCCTTCTCAAAGTTGCCCCCCCTCACATCCACAAAGCTGCCTCCTTCCCCTGCACTCTCACCTCCATCTCATCACTCCACCTCCTCAAATGCTCAACTGCCTTCTGCTCCCTCTCTTATTATTCCCCACTGAACGTCAATCCATCACCACTGAGCCTTTCTCCTCCTCATCCGGCCCCCTCTCCGAGCTATTCTGCAATCCCCCACACTCTTTCAACAACTCTCCTTACCCCCCCTCCTCCCTATTCCTACCGTCCCCCTCCCCTCCCACCCCCTGCACCCAAAGCCTCCTCCCCTCCCTCTTCATTAACAGTGTGGACCTCAAATATCCGGGGCCTTCGCTCAAACCTTACAGATCTTTCCATACAGTTTGCCACTGACAAACCAGACATAATCTGCCGAACAGAAACTTTCCTCCCTCAAGACGTCTCTGACTCCCAAATATCTCTCGCTGGTTACTCCCTCCTCCGGTATGACAGACCTGAGCCTCGTCCTGGTGGAGGAGTTGCTCTCTTCATCAAAGACTCTATTCCTCACTCACCATGCACTGCCCTCACTCCCCCACTCCCCCAGGAATATATCTGGCTACGGCTTCCCCTCCACTCCCACCTCATGTTTATATGTGTACTGTACCGTCCATCGAACAGTAATGACTCAATCTACACCTCACTATCCGAAAACATGGACCAACTTCTATCTTCTCATCCAAACTCTCTCTTCCTCATATGTGGTGACTTCAATTGTCGTCATGCCAGTTGGCTCGGTGTGGGTACCTCTCTCACCTATCATGGCACTTCAGCAAAAACTTCTGCGACTCTTTGGGACTGACTCATTTGGTCAACTTCCTGACCTGGATCTCAACCAATGCTGCTCTATCTCTTCTGGATCTAATTTTGACAAATTCCCCTGAAAATATCTGTTCTTTCTCCGCTCCAATCGGTTCTTCTGACCACATGCTTGACAAAGTGGACATCTCTCTGGCTGTTATCAGAGAACCTCCTCACCGCCGTCGAGTCTGGCATTTCACTCAGGCCGACTGGCAGGGTCTCCGAGCAGCTATCAAACTTACAGACTGGTCTCCTATCGCTACTTTCTCAAACATCAACTCATCCTGGGAATTCTTTCAAAGAAACTTGCTCTCCCTCATACACAGATGTATCCTTTCTCGTCGTCAGTTGTCCTACCCTTCCTCCCGCCCTTGGTTTACTGAAGCTTGTGGTGAGGCAGTTGTCCTGAAAAAACTTCCCTTTGCCTCATGGAAAGCAAACCAAACTGAGGGTACTCTCAATTCCTTCCATAAAGCTCAGAACAAGTGTGTATCTACCCACAGGAGAGCCAGAAAACAACATCTTTCCAATCTCGAGACTAAACTCTCAAACCTCTCTCCCTCCTCCAAATGCTGATGTCGAATCAAATCTGTTTCTGGTGTACGAGGTGTGTTCAAAAAGTATCCAACCTTAATTTTTCGTGCGTAAACAAATGAAGCTAGGGAGGCGTGGTTTGGTGCACGTATGTAGGCGATCCTAATCCGTATGAGTGAATATTTTCCCGCCTGCAGAAGCTGTCAGTCGCCGACAGACCGCCGATGAGTGAGGAAGTGTAAGTGAGCGCCGTAGGATTTTCGTTTTTTGACAAAATGACAGAAAAACTTGAACAACGCCACTGCATCAAATTTTGTGTAAAGCTTGGCGATTCCCAAGTGGAAACGATCCACAAAATACAACAGGCCTTCGGGAACGAAGCAATGGGCACCACACGGATAAAAGAATGGTACAACCGTTTCAAAGATGGTCGCACATCAGTGGAAAGTGAAGCACGTTCTGGTAGGCCCTCAACATCCCGAAATGAGATAGTCATTGACCAAGTGAGGACCCTGCTGATGCAGGATCGTCGAATCACGATCAGAGAACTTGCAGACGAGGCGGGCGTCAGCATTGGATCCGTTCATTCCATTGTGACTGAGGATTTGGGCTGAAGGAGAATCTCAGCGAAGTTCGTGCCAAAGCTGCTAACGATCGAGCAGAAGCAACTCCGTTTGGAGATCGCACAGGACATGCTGGAGACTGTGAACAGCGATCCCAACTTCTTCAACACAGTGATCACTGGCGATGAGAACACAGTGATCCGTTATTTTGTCAAAAACGAAAATCCGACGGCGCTCACTTACACTTCCTCACTCATCGGCGGTCTGTCGGCAACTGACAGCTTCTATTCTGCAGGCGGGAAAATATTCACTCATACGGATTAGGATCGCCTACATACGTGCATCAAACCACGCCTCCCTAGCTTCATTTGTTTACGCACAAAAAATTAAGGTTGGATACTTTTTGAACACACCTCGTATGTTCCCCCTCCATCCCCTCCCTTACCTCAAATGGCCACACTGCTGATACCGCACGTGAAAAGGGTGAATGCCTAAACTCGGTGTTTGCATCGAAATCTTGTGTCAGAAACCCATCGCCTTCTGTACCCACCTTACCCAGTCGCACCCAACTGTCCCTGGACTCTGTGTCCTTTTCTCCTGACAAGGTGGAGAGTTTGCTGTCAAACCTCGACTCAGATTCTGCCACCGGTCCAGACGGCATCAGCCCATGTGGCCTGAAAACCTGCTCCTCTGCTCTTGCTTACTGTCTCTCTGTTCTAGTCACCCTCTCATTTGCTCAAGGTCATCTGCCATCTGCCATCTGCTTGGAAATCAGCAAACATTACCACCCTGCATAAAAAAGGTGCAAAAACAGATCCCTGCAACTACAGACCAATCAGCCTTCTCCCAATCATCAGCAAGGTTATGGAATCCATCATCGCTTCAGAAATTAAATTCTTCCTCTTCTCCAATGGCTTGATTTCCGATCATCAATTTGGTTTCAGACCAGGTCACTCTACCGTGGATATGCTGCTTCTGCTCTCCCAACAATGGATGGAGGTCCTCAATGCCAGACATGAAATCAGAGCCATATACTTTGTCACGTGCTTTTGTCACAGTTTGGCACCCTGCCCTGCTCAATAAACTCTCTTCTTATGGTATCCAAGGCCGTCTCCACTCATGGCTCACAGACTTCCTCTCCTGTCGCAGTCAACGTGTGGCCCTAAATGGAGTTCTCTCATCCCCTCTTCCTGTCCAGGATGGAGTTCCTCAAAGCAGCGTTCTGGGCCCTGTTCTTTTTCTGGTTTTCATCAATGATCTCTCTGACTCTCTGGAAAATCCTCTTTATCTCTTTGCTGATGACTCCACCCTCTGCTGTACCATCTGTCATCCCTCAGACTGGCAAGCAGCAGCTTCTTCGCTCTCTGCAGATCTGGATAAAATCACAAACTGGTCCAACACGTGGAACATGTCTTTCAATCCGGACAAATCTCACACTCCCACTTTGTCTCTCCAAACGGACTGTTTGGATCCCCCCTCTCCATCCCCAATTACTTTGTCAACAATCTGTTGGAAGAAGTCCTTTCATTCAAGTTTCTGGGTCTCTATCTGCCATGATCTTTTCTGGGAAAGCCACATTTCCAACCTGGCCTCCAGAGCCAGTCGCCTACTGGGAATCCTCCGTCATGCAAAGTCCTTCCTTGGCCCACCTGAGCTCCTGACCACATACCAAGCTTTCGTCCGCAACCTGATGGAGTACTGCTCTCCCCTCTGGGCTGGTGCTCCTGCCTCTCACATTTCTCGGCTTCACGCTGTGGAAACCAAGGCATTTAGGATAATTGGCATCTTCCGCAGTGAGGCTGAGTCTTTGGGTCTCTCACTCTCTCACCACAGGTCGGTGGTCTTTCTATCTTCTAGCATCTCCTCTCCGTTCTCGCCCCCCCCCCCCACCATATTTCTGTAGGGTGCTTAAGGTCCGCCAGCAACCCCCTTCTGGTAAAACTACAAAAATCACGAATCACCTTCACTCTTTTATTCCTCTTTTTTCCCGCCTTTGGAATAAACTCCCACACTCTGTTCAATCCCACTCTTCCCTCCAGGCCTTCAAAACAGTTGTTCACCACCACCTGTTATCTTCCCCCATCCAAAACCTCGATCTTTTCTTCCCCCGTTAATCCACCCCAAACCCACACAATTTTTTTTTGGGGGGGGGGATTTGGGACCACAATGCATTCTGTTTGTGATCTTTAGCTCAGCTCAGCCCAGCAGTGCCTTCGGCCTGGTACCATTCACAGGAGCAATTGGGGGAAGGAGGGAGAGTATGGAAGCTTCCACAAACTGAATACCAACGAACACTTCAAAACACTAAAAATTAAGAATGAAGGAGCCAAATTACAAAAGATAAATGAAGCCAATTAAAACATTCCAAGTACCTGCTGTGTTTATTTTATCTTTTTTTAATTTAGGGTCACACATTTTCATGTGATATGGCAAATTGAAAAATATTCTTACATCACCTCTATTGTATTTCAGGCCTATAAAATTCCTGGTTTCGTTGGTCAAATTGCCTTCATCACTTCGATGTCTCAGCACTTCTGCAACTCCTGCAACAGGCTGCGCTTAACCGCCGACGGGAACCTCAAGGTACTTCGTGTATTTATCTTCAGGATACTTGTCCCATGTCAAATTTTCTGCTCGCTATACAAGAACTATGGAACATGCTGTCCTTGTACGACCTAGAGGACAAAGACATTGGAGGACGAGGAGATTGGGACCAGACTCTGTGCAGATCGTTGCTGCTGCTTCAGCAGTCTCCTTGGTTATTGGGCACAATTCTGGATGGGTCGCCACTCCGTCACTGTATACCAGCACGCTGGCACTCATTTTGCCGACCTCGGAAGGATGACAGGTCGAGTTAGCCCCATCCATCCATCCATTAGGACCATACTCTGTGCAGAGCGTTGGTGCCGCCGAAGCAGTCTCCTTGGCTATTGGGAACAATCCTGGATGGATCGCCACTCCGACACAGTATACCAGCATGCTGGCACTCATTTTGCCGACCTCGGAAGGATGACAGGCAGAGTCAACCCCACCTGGTGTTAATTCAACAGCTGAGTGGGATTTGAACTCAGGACCGTAGGATCCAAAGCCCGCCGCCATAACCATTAAGCCAACACCAGGCATAAAGACATTGGGAGTTACAATTAATGGGTTAATACAAAGTTTGGTTCAGCGTGCACCTGTTCAACATTGATTTCCGGTTTCCATGGTGGTGGCTTTTCTGATCTCCTCTGAGTGACCTGCTTCCAAACGTTAAACCCACCCACAAAGTCATCCCGGTGTTTCACATGCAGGATGATTCATCAATGTGTATGCCGTCCATCGCATGGACGTTAAATGGGATTCCTCTCTGCCAGCATTTGTTGGTGGGTGTTAAAAATCCTGTGATGTCCTTCGCAAAGAGTCGGCGAGCCATCTCCGGCACCCTGAACAAATTACAAATTCCTGCCTCAACCAGTAGAAGGGATTGCATCAGCAGCACAGGCACACCCTCAGCCAATGATGCGACCCGACAGCCTTGTGCTGCATGTGAACGAAGAAGAAGAGTTGGTTTGGAGGTGCCATAAAAGGTGTTTGTTCTGCCCATCTCACCCACACCTGATCAACACCCCCATTACAAATGCACACCCAATATGACATCACCGGAGAACACTCCAACCAAACAAATGATGGCTGTGTTGTCTGAAGCCTCGTTGACTGGGGTAAGGTAGAGGGTGCTTAATGACTGTGCCGTCCACAGGCTTGCCTGTTTGGAAGTTCCGAAGTCTCTCTTCGAGACGCCCTCCGCTCAGGCGCCAATGAAGAAGATCTATTGGTCGTAATCGATGCGGCTGTTAAGAAGAAGAAGAAACAGCATGCTGGTACTTACACCTCCCTTCCACGTAGCACAAGTAACCGGTGTTGTTTTATATTTAAAAGTGTTTCTGAAGAATGGTATTGTGTTTCATAAAACAGGAATGTTTAACATTTCGAAGCTGAAGAACAGACCAATGATCCTTATTGGCGGTTAATTATTATGTACGTATTTCTTCTTTCATCACAAACGTCATCCTTTCACAAGTTTACATCTCCGCATGTTTGATAAACGACTTGTTTCAAGCAATGCGTTTCCTTTTCTCACATTTCAGGAAAGGATCTCACATTGAAAGGCTTGTCGGAAAGCAACACGACTTCCATCCGAACACCTTCATTGAGAACATCCCTTTTACACTTTTTACAAATGACTGCTCGCTATAAGAAAGGCTCTGAATTTACCGAACGCTTTTTGCCGGGCCTGCAACATGAGGCCATTGCAACTCCCGGAGGACGTGGTCGTTTGTTATCACGAAGGCTGTTTTGTACGAGATCCCAAAATGAGAAAGGTGATTCGAACAACACACCTCCAAAGAGTGCCGAACATAACAATATATGCTTCGATAAAAGGGCTGCAAGTGATCTCCTCGGCGAATTGACACATTTAGATCAACACGGGCAAGCACGGATGGTAGATGTGAGCAGCAAGACAGAATCTGAGCGATGTGCCGTCGCTCAAGCAAGGGTTCAACTCGGTGAGACGGCATTTTCACGGCTTTGCACCGGGGGCCTTCCCAAGGGAGATGCTGTCGCCGTGGCTCGGCTCGCTGGGCTCATGGCTGCAAAGCGTACGAGCGATCTTATTCCACTTTGTCATTCTGTGCCTTTGAATTCTGTCCACGTACAGCTAACCACGGAGCCGAACACACACACCGTTTTGGTGACTGCAGAGTGCCAGGCATGCGCTCGCACCGGTGTTGAGATGGAGGCACTGGTGGCAGTGAGCGTTGCTGCCTTAGCTTTGTATGACATGTGCAAAGCGGTGTCACGTGACATTGTCATACGAGATGTGCAGCTTTGCAAGAAGACAGGTGGACAGGGAGGTGATTATCACCGTATGAGCTAGCTCGTTAGACCTCAATTCTGCCATGTCACTTCAACTCACCTTTTCCTTCACTTAATAAATCCATTGATTATCTGATCTGATGTATCATACTCTGTGTCACAGAGTGTTGGATCGACTGAAGCAGTTTATAGACCAGGGTCTTGCTGGGTGGTTTGCCATCCCTTTCCCCAAAGTTTTTCGGGCACAAATTTCGAATTTGTTTTCTCTGACTCCTCGCAAAGGACACCGTGGGATCTTTGAGGTCCACCAAATAATGGCAGCAGATGGACCACCATCCAAGGATGGCGCACACGTTGATGAATCACCCTACCTGTGAAACACCGGAATGACAGTTTTTAGCTTTGTTGGGATTCAATCCCAGGCTGGCCAGCTGAGAGGCGAGTGTACGTCCCTTGAGGACATCCTTCCAGCCGCATCTGATTACATGTGATCCCAAACGAATGTGAGAACAATCCGTAATCTGAAATGCTGTGATTTTAACATTTCTTATTTTGTTTAAGTTTCTTTAAAACCTTTTGCTGGTTGTTTGTTGCACTCTGGGATGATGCTTTGCCCACTCCGAACTGGAACATTTGTTCTCTTGGAAAGCACAATACATACATTAATCCTGTGTCAAAGCCTCTTTGTACATCGTTGATATTCCCTGATTTCTTCAAGTTCGAGATTAATAAAATGTTACACTTGCATCATTTGATCCCTGAAGGGTCTTCAGCACGGTGGGAAGCAATGACACAAAAAAACAAGATGGTGTTGAAGGGAAGCATGAGATTGAAGAGAATTTGCAAGTTGATTCCACAGGTGGGGGAAAAAAATGAACAAATGATTGGAGGTGAGCAATGATCCTGGATTTAGGTAGTCTCAACAGAAGGGGTTGTTGATGGACAGTGTGTGCCCTGCAGAAACATGGGGAGGGGGGGGGTGGTTGAGGTTAAAGCATGAAAGAGCAGAGGGTACAAGACCAGAAAGGATGCAGAAGAAGAAGAATGATGGAGGATGCCCAGTCCCAGCAGTTTCAGTGACTGAACTTCCTCAACAGGATTGTGAAGAAAGTAGATGATGTAGTGGGGGGGGGGGGGGGTTGGACGGTTACCAAACAGTTCTTTCAGAGAGAGATCATGAGAATATGAGATTAGTCACGATTGAAAAACATATTCCGAGTGTTTGACCATCTTGTGATTTTGTCCAAGGTCTGAAGAGAGGAAAGACGGTGGGGGGGGGGGGGGGAGGAATCATTAGTAAATGAATATGGAGGATTTTCCAGTCAGAGATATCATTTATGAAGATTTGGAATAAGGTGGAGGTGCAGAAAACTGCCTTGGGGCACAAAAGCCTTAACAAGAAGAGATTAAAGGATCTGTTGAGAGCCACACGTTGATGACGAGAGGAGAGGAAGTCAGGAAGCCACATGTGGAGTTGGCCTTTGATGCCATAGGCAAAATATGTACGACAGGATGGCAGTGTTCTGGGAATATGACACGATGCCAGACTGCATGAAAAGCACGAGATATGTCCAGAGAGACTGCTGTGATCTCATATCTGACATTGAGGGCCTCCATCCATTGTTGAGTGAATCGAAGCAACGTGTCCAAGGTAGAGTAACTTGGTCTGAAACCAAATTGGTGATCTGAGATGAGGTTGTTGGAGAAAATGAAGGATTTCATCTCTACTCCGATGATGGATTCCATGACCTTGCTGATGATTGGAAGTAGGCTGACAGTCTGTGGTGAAGGGGATCCGTTTTTTGCATTTTTTTTTATGTCATGCAGTGATGCAGGCCGATTTCCAAGTCGATAAAAGATGACCTCGGGCAAATGACAGGAAGTGAAAGAGCAGCAGAGCAGGATTTTTGGACACATGAGCTGATGCAATCCGGTCCAGTTGCAGAGTCAAGAGTCGAGGGTTGAAAGAACGTTCTCCACCTTCTCATATGGAGAAGACACAGAGTCCGGAGCAGTTTCGTACATCAGGGAAGGATGATTAGCAAGAGTGAGAGGTTGGGTACACAAGATTTTGAAGCAAACACCGGATTCTGGCATTCACCCTTCTCACGAGCAGTCAGCTGTGATGCCATTTGAAGAGAGGGAAGTGATGGAAGGGGAGTACACTCCAGAGACAGACTTTCTAACGCACTACCAGGTTTTGGAGGAGGGAGACAAGTTTGAAAGTTCATTCTGGAGGTTGGACAGATGTTGTTTTCTGGCTGTCCTGATCATGAACACATGCAGTCATCATGGACAAAAATATTGGTTCCCTTGCATTTTTTTGAAATAACTCACAATTTTCTCAAAAAAAAAGTTTAAGTTGATGAAAGTATTTGGTCTCCACAATTCTTTATTTCAGTGTTAATATTACAGAGCCTTTGTTTTTGATTCAGAAATTAAATATCCTTTTAAATGGGAAAATAAAACGAAATGGCATTGACAAAATTATCGACACCCTCGACTTAATATTTGGTAGCACAACCTTTGGACAAAATAACTGCAGTCATGCACTTCCTGCAGCTATGAAAGAGCTTCCTTCACCTCTCTACTGGCAGTTTGGCCCACTCCTCTTGTGCAAACTGCTCCAGTTCTCCCAGATTTGAAGGGTGCCTTCTCCCAACTGCTGTTTTCACATCTCCCCACAAGTGTTCAATGGGAGTTAGATCTGCACTCATTGCTGACCACTTCAGAACAGTCCAGTGTTTTGTCTTGAACCATTCCTGGGTGCTTTTTGAAGTGTGTTTGGGGTCATTGTTCTGCTGCAAGACCCATGACCTTCAAAGGAAAATCCAGCTTTCTGACACTGGGTTGAACATTGTGCTCCAAAATGCCTTGATAATCTCCTGATTTCATGATGCCATGCACACATTCAAGGCACCCAGTGCCAGAGGCAGCACAGCAACCCCAAAACATCACTGAACCTCCTCCATATTTGAATGTGGGGAAGGTGTTCCTTTCTTTGAAGGCTTCATTTTGTTTTCTGTAAACAGAGATGATATGCTTCACCAAAAAGCTCTAATTTGGTCTCATCTATCCACAGGACATTCTTCCAGAAGGAGTTTGGCTTGTTCAGGTGTGTTTTGGCAAACTCCAGTCAGGCTTTCTTATATATATATATATATATATATATATATATATATATATATATATATATATATATATATATATATATATATATATATATATATATATCTCTCTCTCTCTCTCTCTCTCTCTCTCTCTCTCTCTCTCTCTCTCTCTCTCTCTCTCTCTCTCTCTCTCTCTCTCTCTCTCTCTCTCTCTCTCTCTCTCTCTCTCTCTCTCTCTCCAGTGGGGTCCTCCTGGGTCTCCCACCATAAACCCCCTTTTCATTGAGTTGGTGACGGATGATGCGAGTTACAACTGTCGTACCTTGTGTCTGAAGGTCAGCTTGAATCTGTTTGGCAGTTGGTCGAGGTGCTTTCTCCACCATTCGAACAATCCTCTGCAATCTTCGATCAAGTTTTCTCTTGCGACCAGATCCAGGGAGGTTGTCTGCCGTACCATGGGCGTGAAACTTCCTGATAACATTGTGTACAGTGGACATAGGAACGTCAATGTCTCTGGAGATGGACTCGTAGCCTTGAGATTGTCCATGCTTGGCGACCATCTTGTGTCTGACCTCCTCAGACAATTATCTGGTTTTCTTTCTTTTCTCCATGCACATTGTGGTACACACATTGCAGAATGACTCCTTTTCTCCGTTCAAACTGGTTGAATAAGTGATTTTTTTTTATATTGCAGGCACCTGCAACTCACCACAGGTGAGTTCAATTCCAAAGTGAAGGAGAATCACCTGCTTGAAATCTAATTATTTCTTACAACTTCTAAAAGGTGCCAATCATATTGTCCTCGCCATTTTAGGATTTCTGTGTGGAATAAGCTGGGATTTCACAATTTTTTTCACATTTTTTTTTGTTTTGTTCCACTGCAAACCAAAGAAATACATTTAATTTCAACAATTTCTTGAAATGGTGCATTATTTGAAAAATGTCCAAGGGTGTCAACATTTTTGGCCACGATGACTTCTTGTGGACTTTTTGGAATGCACTGAGAATGCCTTCACTCAGATTCGCCTTCCAGGAAGAGAAGACAAGTTGTTTCAGAAGAACTGCCTCACCCCAGTATTCAGGGTACCATGGTCAGGATGAATGAACATGAGATGTGATGAATATGTGCATGACATAGAGAAGGATTTGTGGAAGAATTCCCAGGTTGAGTTAACATCAGGCACAAGAATAGCAGAGCCATCCACAATTTTAACTTCAATCTCCTGTACTAGTTGTGGTTTTGTGGACATGGGTTCCAATTGACAAGATCTCCACCTTGATTTCTGCGACTCGCATGTGGCCATTCTCTGCGAACGAGGGTGGCCACGGGTGGTTTTCGTGCCTGAAAAACACATCTATTCTGGCAGGAGACATACATTCATGAGAAGAGATTGAAATCCGCTTCCATTGCTGATAACTTTGAACTTACTCTTGAGATGTGTCTTCTTGGGACCTGTGACAAATAAATTGAGGCTATTCTGACGAATTGCAGCATGGAATTCATTTGTTGGCCTCTCCACAAATTTTTTGTTTTGTTCCATCCCCTTCCCTGCAGCGATCTTCACATCTATTATAATTTCCTGGTGCATAATCACCTCGGTATGTCATGTTAATAGCTCCTTGCTATCCTCCATAAACGGATTGCCAATTTTTTTCAATGGCAGATATCACACTGCAGACATGTGTGGAAAACCGTTTCTGGATCCTTGGGATCTGTTCATTGTGTTTGTCACTTGTGATGTTCGTTCTAGAGAATTTAGCTTCAAACTGAAAAAGCACACGAACCATTATTTAAAAAAAATCAAATGGAAATTGGAAAAAAACGTCTCTGGATTTAATATTATTACATTTTCAGGTTGATAACCTCCAAATGACCCCAAATCTGGTCCAAACACCCTGCAAAACCAAACAGGTGTGTTTATTGAACAAAATTATGTCATTGTTCATGTGTTTGTCTGTGTGTACTGCATGTCTAATATAAATGGTCAGACACTGTTAAAATTGTCTTTCACATGATTAGCATGAATCTGGGGGTATCGTCGATGGTTTTAATGGCTCTCTATTTGGGGTGGGTAAAAATAGGGTTCAGGTGTCCAAAACTCCTGTCTCCTTTTCTTGTACAAGGGCAGTATGAGCTATATCTAAAAAATTCCATAATTTATTCTGGAAGTGAACAATCTGCCCATTTTTCGTCACCTATCTGATCCAGTTATACTATGTATCGCATGAGAGGGTGTGGCATGTGGGAGTCTGCACATCGAGTGAAGAAAAGGCCATCAATGTGGCGATGTACGATGCCGATTGACACTACATTCTATGGTGATCAATCAATCCTCCATATCCTAAATTCCAACATCGTCATCATATTACAGTGTATCAGGGTGGTTGGTGTAAAAGACTGCTTCAGTAGCGCCAAACTTCTTGATTTTTTTAAACATTCTTTAAAATCATTATTTTATTAAAATTGAAGTACAGCAGATGGCCTTGACATTCATGGGTTTTGCCTTCGTGGATTCTCTATCTGTCACGGTGAATTTATTGAGGGAATGTTTGCAGATTTATTCACCGAATTAATGAAAAATGGGCTGTGAACACAATAACACTCTCAAACATCATCATCTCCATCAACTCGTCTTTATCGTCGCCATCATCAACATTGTCATCACATTATTGGATCAAGTTTATCATCGTTATTTTTAAAGGTAAGTTTCATGATCTTAATAACACAAAAAAAATAAACTGTATTTTACCTTCTTCATTCATGAAAGTGAGCCTGTTGGTGGCTTTACGGTTCAGGTCTTGAGTTTCAGCCCCTGTTGTGCCGCGAAACAACACCAGGTGGGTTGACTCAATCCATCATCCTTTCGAGGTCGGCAAAATGAGTACCAGCTTCCTGGAAACGGGGCACTGCATCAGCAGCACAGCTGTTCTTTCAGCAATGATGCAATCAGCAGCCACTGACTGCAATCAAAATAAACCAATGTCACCCACAGGTTTGCCAAAAGGTGACCACGTGTGACTTCTTTAAGGTCACACTGAGGTGAACAGAGCTGCTATCCACCAGGAGCGACTCCTTGAGGAATATCTGCCTACGAGAGATTCCGATGAGAATCGTTCTACAGAGTAACCATGAAAAATATGCGTTTGCCTCATAACGTCACCAAATGACGTCATAATGTCTCAAGCTTGACCTATCTAGAAAGCACTCATCGAGGTGTTCAATTTGAGGTACTACATGATATGGTTCCTAAAACTTGAAAATTTGACCTTGGGGTCAAATGTTTGACCTGAGGCGCTAACCATGAAGGTCAAGGCCAATCGCCACCAAAATTAATCAGCTGAGCGCCAGACCATGAACTATATTCCCATGAAGTTTGAAGACGATCCGATCAAAATTGCTCAAAAAATAAGGGTTTCGTCGACTCCCCTGATTTGCGACAAAGTTACCTTGACCTTTGACCTTGACCTTCAAAATTTTGTGCACTGAAAGTGACCTCTATAGGCCTCTGATATGCGAAGCTACAAAAATTTCCAATGATAACTGTGCTCTGCAGAATTTTTTATTTGTGATTACAGACAAACAACCAACAAAAAAAAAAACATACAAGCTGACTTACATATCTTGCACAAACTTCGTTTTGGCAAGATAATAATACTACTTTATTTTATGTACTTCACTGTTTTATTCATGAAAGTAAATTGCACAAAACAATGCACAAACACAATAATTAAGGGTACAGTTTGACCAAATCTTTAAGCCGAAGTTGCGAACGATATTTTCCACATTAGCCCTAAAGTTTGTGGATTTGCAGTTCACGATGATTTTCAAGAACGTCACTCCCACGAATGGCAAGGCCCTTCTGTATATACATTAACACTGTGTGGGGTATCGTGTTCAATGAACTCTCCAGCTGACAAACTAACATGAAAAAACAAAGAACTTTGACGCATTAGTAGGGCATTTGACCCATCATGCCTGCGCTGCACCGTCACACACCACAGACTCCTTCTCAATGTGGGAGTGGTGAGGGGCTGTATCTGCAGATATTGGAACTTGGATCGAACAGTGAGGTTGAATGACAATGCTGGAGGTGTTACAGCAGTGAAGACCCTGCTGATGTTAATGAGCATGACAATAAGAATCTTCTCTCCCCAGAGAAAGGTAAGGATTGCAATCAGGACGAATTAATTCATTAATGTCATCATTATTCCCAAAAGAGAGAGGTGTGACCAAAGCCTGTCATTCATTTATCCATGAAGCGTACAAGTACACGTTTGCTTTCCACGAACACAGTGTTGAAAAATGCTGAAGTGCCTCCATTTGATAAAGTGATGAAGACGGTTTAGTCCTCTTATGGGAAAATTTATAATATGGAAAACAAAGATGGGAAAACTACGATCGGTGGTTTACAGATCATCAACCACTTGTTGTGTCTCAACTCAAACTGAATTTAAGGTTCAATGATGGTACAAGGTTCTATGTATCGTTTGAGCTGGCCAAACATCCACCTCCTCTTCTTACACCTCCTCCTCCTCCTCCTCAAAGCAATGGAAAGGGAATGCACACTGATTCTGGTTTCCAACCTTTGGATCAGGCAGATCAAATGAAGCAACACTTCCATTCATTCACATTTGCATGACTCATCGTATTTCAAAACACGTGCCCCAAACAGGTCCCTCACCAATCTCTGCTGGCAAATGCAAAACGTGCGGCCATCGATTACAATGCCGACCATATGTCACTTATCGTGGTAAATATGCCTGGATATTAGATGTGTTACTTGAGTGTTTTGACGTGACTTCAATTTCATTTTCAAGATCTTTTATTTCCATCATCCATATAAATTGATAAATATGAAAATGAATAGTCCCAAGTGGGACAGACTCTCGTCTCCTGATTTAGATCAGGCGTAGTCGGGCTGCATCAGGTGAAGATTGGGAAGGAGTGGGTTTTGTGGTTTTAAAGGGACTGACTGTCATTGTCACAACTTCAACAGCTCTTCTTTACTTCGTTGTTGATGAGCTAAAAAAATGGATTCCACTGTTTGGGTGATATCAATTATCCATGAAACTATCGTGAAAAATCAAACAAAGTTATCAAGTACTTCCTTTGGACACCGAGCTCTGGAGATTCGATTTCTTCCTCTCCAGCAGTGAATACTTGTAAATCCTGAAACAAAAATCCATGCACATACATGAAGACCATCAATTAGGTTAACATTCGACATATTTCAGACGAGTTCAGTTACTGTCTCAAAATATCATTTAACAGTGACTCGAGGCTTGTGATTGAGCCTGTAAACACTCCGATCGGACAGGGACATTCACACACTCCCAACAAACATCTACCTTCCCATTTTGTAAACATGTGATAAATGCACAAGCTCCTTCATGAGCCTTAACCTGAAGATAAAAAAAAATAAAGTTTCACAATGACAAAGCTGTTTAGCCTCCAAAAGTGAATGTTCCAAGTTTTCATGTGTGATAATGTTCACGTAGCAGTAATGGAAAATGTACTCATGTGTTTTATTTGTTTGGAATTGCTTGGAACACGGTGTGTAGTTTCTCTCACCATTTTCGAAAGTCAAGATTTCTCCCGCCATTTATTGGTATTTCAATTTCTCCCGCCATTTTCTCTCCTTCGATTTATCTTCATCATTCCTCCCAACGTTTCCTGCTCTTTCGCTTCGTTGCCTGTGTGTGTTAAATTCAATAAAGAGTTGATTCATGTCCTGATTTATCCTGCTTGGTGTTGGGTCTTGAAAGAAATAGCATTCCCAGGACCGAATGGTCCGAGTTCACAATTGTAATGGGAGCCTACAAAATGTGGCACGGTGCGTTGGTTCACTCGACCAATTAAATAACCACCGCGTAGTTGTTGGTACGGTTCCCCCTCTGCCTCACTTCCTTCACCGTCATGATAAACTGACCGATGGCACAAAGATCGGGCCAAAGTTTAGGGTTGCAGACGGCATCCATTGTCTCTCAAGACACAACGTCCTCTTGGTGTTATCCAGAGGTAACGTCTGCAACAATACTTGAGAGATGTACTCACATTATAATTGTTATACTTTACATTTTCATAGATTTATTAATATTTTCATTGTAATACTTTCTAAACGTACTCACATTCGACTTGTACAGACTTTATAGATGGAGTCGGTTGAAAAAACAGGAGAACATGTACTCCTGACTACCACGAGGTGGCGATTGCAGCTTATGGAGCACATTCTGTGCAGGCAAGGAGTCAAACAAACAGAAAAATAAACAAACAAGTGAAAAACAGACAAATAAACAGGCCAATGGAAAACAACACCTCGTGAAAGAGAACAAACTGAATCAGCACTCGGTGGAGCGCTTATTTCTATGAGACTGAACAGTTGACGTTTTGTATCCCATCGAAAGGCTGCATCTGAACCAAAATCGAATCGCCTTGTTCTTGTCACCAAACCATCTGATCCACCTAGTTTTGTCACAAGTCATCCACAACTTTTTGAGATTATTGTACAATACTCCACATTGTTTTTGGTCCCATCTCTCAATGGTGAAGAATCACGAAAAAAATTTTAATTCTCGCATCCGGATCCAGATTCGGATCTTCACCAAAATTGAATCAATCATTCCTTGTTGCACACCAACCAGTCCACCAAGCTTTGACCAAATCCATCCATAACTTTTTGAGATATTGTGCTCTTCATCATTTTTGGCCATGCTTCTCAATGTTGAAGAAGCACTTTATTTATAATGTCCAGATCTGGATGCAGATCCTGTCCAAAGATGTGTGTTGCTGTTCTTGATCAGACAGACAAAGAGAACCTGCAGACCCACATACTTGGTAAAATTATTTTTCCACAAAACAAACAAACAGACAAAAGGACCCAAATGCAATGTCCTCTCCTCTAGCGAGGTCAGGTCAGGTCAGGTATGGGAGCATGTGCCAGAACAGCACGTCGCTGCGTCCACTTTCCGCCGGTACTCCAGGGGCCTCCGTCTGGCCATCCCCCAGGCAGATGCCAGGCCCATCCCCATCTCCTTGAGATGATGGTCAACCTGTTGCAACCATGAGGCACGTGGTTGACCCACTGGCCTCCTCCACTCATGAGACTCCCTCGCTGAGAGAATCTGGTGAGCAGGATCAGAGTCAGGAAAACGAGCCACATGTCCATACAGCCGCAACTGACGCTCACGGACTATGCAGGTAACAAATCTCATCCGAGTCTCTCTCAGCAACCGCTCGTTGGACACAAAATCCGACCAGCGATAGCCAAGGATTCTCCGAAGAGACCTGGTACCAAAGGAATTAAGTCTCCGTCTCAGATCCTTGGTCAGAGTCCAAGTCTCGCACCCATAGAGCAAGACTGGAAGTACCAAGGACCTGAAGACTCGGACTTTCGTCCTCCCGCACAGGTACCGGCAGCGCCACACCCCATGATCCAGTGAATCCATGACTCCCCAGGCCCGACCCAGACGTCTATTGACCTCTGACTCGCAGCCAGCAGAGACATGAATATCACTGCCAAGGTAAGTGAATCTCTCCACGACCTCAACATCCTCACCACAAACAGACACAGACAGGACAGCAGCATCCAAGATGTCACCGAAAGCCTGGATCTTAGTTTTGACCCAAGAAACCCGTAATCCCAACGGCTCCGACTCCTCATTCAGCACCTCGAGGGCCCCCAAGAGGATGTCTAAAGTCTCCGCAAAGATGACTGCATCATCTGCAAAGTCAAGGTCCGAGATCTTGACATTCCCAAATGACGCACCGCAACTTGATCTCTCCGACATCCTCCCTAGAATCCAGTCCATACAAGTGCTGAAAAGTGTGGGGGCAAGTACACATCCCTGACGAACTCCAGTAACAACTGGAAATAAGTCAGAGATGGTACCACCACACTTCACAGCACTCTCCGTACCAGAGTAGAGTTCAGACATCAGATCGATCAGTTTTGGTGGCACCCCACGAAGACCAAGAATCCTCCAGAGGACATCCCGATTCACTGAATCGAACGCTTTACAGAGATCAACATAGGCTGCAAGCAGCCCCTGCCGAAACTCTCGTCTGCGTTCGGTGAGGACACGAAGTGCAAGGATACGGTCAATCGTTGACCTCTTTGGTGTAAAGCCTGACTGCTCTGGATGCTGGTGCTCAAGCAGATGGTGGCGAACCCTATCAGGAATTATCCGAGCAAAGACCTTGCCCGGCACTGAGAGCAGCGTCACCCCTCGGTAGTTGTTGCAGTCTTGGCGATCACCCTTCCCTTTCCAGAGAGGGACAACAAGGCCCCTCTTCCAGTCAGTTGGGATGATGCCTGTGTTCCAGGCAGAGCACAAAACTGCATGCAACAACACGAGTGCAGCATTTCCACCAGCCTTGAGAAGTTCGGCATGGATGCCACAGATCCCTAGAGCTTTGCCCCGTTTCAACTGGTTCATCGCAGCCCGTGTTTCCACAAGCGTAGGTGGACCACAGTTGATTCGAGGGTCAGCAACAGGGATTGCAACACCCTTGACGTCGAACTCGACAGTTGGGGGATCAGCCTGGTACAACTGCTCAAAGTAACCGGCCCAGCGGGCCTTCACTTCAGACTCCTCTGTCAAGAGCCTACCACTCTCTGCTCGAACTGTAGTGCTCCGAGGGATGGGCTTGGATGAACGTAATGCGCGAATTCCCCTGTAAGCGGGACGAGAATCACCTGTCCACAGGTGATGCTCTACGCCCTCACAGATTCCTTGCACATAGGCCTCCTTGTCCACCCTCAGTGCACGTACAGTTTTACGCCTCAGCTCCCTGAACAGCTCAGCTCTGCCATTCAGCCTGGCCCTGCGACTCTAGTCAATGGTATCCAGTGTCCCTTGAGAGACAAAATTCTTCTTTGCCCTGCGGTGAGCTCCAAGGCATCCACCGGCAACATCAAGGACGGTGGTCTTGAAGGCGCTCCACAACTCTTCAGGACCCCCCAAAGCACCCAGACCTCCCAAGTGTCCACTCAGCCTGTTCGCAAACTCCTCAGCTACTCTCTCATCCCTGAGCTTGGCAACATCCAGTCTCAGCTGGGATGGTACCATTCTCCAGGATTTAAGGTGCAGCTTTAGAGTTGCTACAACAAGCCTGTGGTCAGTATTGAGGAACTGAGCACTCCGGTAGACCCTGCAGTTCTGGATCATCCTCCAACGACCGGCAATGAGGACATGGTCAATCTCCTTTGTCACACCGCCAGCGTTGGAATACCAAGTCCAGCGATGAGCTTGTGGGCGCTGAAACCATGAACCAGCCACCCTAAGTCCATGACTTCTTGCAAAGTCAAGGAACTTAGTGCTATTCTGGTTCATAGTTCCTGACCCATGGGGACCAACACACACCTCATAACCGTCCCTATCAGTTACAGTCGATGCATTGAAATCCCCCAAGACTAGAAGTGTATCTCGTCTGGGGCACTGATCAACCACAGACTCGAGTGTGGCGTAGAATGTGTCCTTCACGGTGAGATCACTCGCCTCAGTCGGAGCATAAACAGAGACCAGGGAAATGACACCTAAGGAGTGACGAATCCTTAATCTCATAATACGCTTGTTGACCAGTGTTACCTCAATTATCATTGGGGTCAGCTTGTTGGACACAGCTACAGCAACTCCTTGGGTATGGTAACCATCAGAGCGACCAGACCAATAGTAGGTGTAACCACCCACCATTATCTCGCCGCAATCCGGTCTCCGAACCTCAGAGAGAGCTGCAATCCCGATGTCCAAACGCTTGAGCTCAGATGATAACAGAGACAGGTGATCATCCTCTCTTAGGGATAGGACATTCCAGGCACCCACCCGAAGGGACCGCCTCAGGTTAACCCAAGGAGACCGCCGTCTGGTGGACGATACCTCAGCGAGGGTAAAAATAAGATTTCACAAATACCTTCCTTTGTTCATGATTGGTATTTACACTCGTACAAAAAATACTTCCATCATTCCTAATGTATCAAATCTGATGAAAAATTCAATGATTTAAAATAATCAAAAAATATCCAAAACGTACCTCATACGAGATAAAATCATCTTACATCTTGACCTCATTCACTGGTATTTCAATCTTGTAGTTTTCGTCTTGTGATATTCCGTCCGCTGTGGGTCAAAAGACAAATGATAGCGGATACGTGAGATGGAATGAACAAATGAACCCTGCTGTTGGTGCCCCCACCCCCATTTGTTTCATCTGTATAACGAACATCGTCTGTCCCAGGTATGCTTATTCATCTCCACATTAATATGTACACTTAACAGTCTGATTTTCTACTTACCGAAACAACCAAATAGATTATGAAAACTCAATCAGCAAACTTATTTCTCCACAAGTATCTTGTGTAAAATAATCCAAACATTTTTTTTTTCTTATGGGACCTCACCTTGAGAACATACCACCGATATGCAAGAAACGTGTGCAGGTCGTCCCTGAATCCCCCTCCAAGGCGATGCGTCGATTGTGCGACTTCAACATACCGGGCGAAGTACTCGTCCGGGAAACTTGCCCGAGCTTCTCCGTCGAGGTCTGAAGTGGGAAACAGGCGGCGATAAATCATGGCACGAATGTTCTCTGAATATTGATTTCAGAAAAACCTGAGTGCTTGTGAAGCACAAGTAAATGACAGAAGAATAACCACTGAGAAAATCAAAGAACCTGGAAAAGATTAATTAAAAAGACGTCACTGGAAAAGTCCTAATATGATGAGGTACCCTTAAAAATGTACCGAAGAGTCCCCTGTATACTCTGTTAGTCCTATGTAATGCTTGTTGTTATATCCCATAGTGTTATACATAGTGTTCCAGCAGTGTGTGTGTGTGTGTGTGTGCATGTGTGCATCAAACTTCATTCTCAAGGGTTCCTGCTGTCAAAATAAAAGATATAACTTGTACCACTGGTTAGAAAGCTAAAAATCTATTTTCTTGGAACAAAGATTTGCATCCGTTTATTTCTAAAAATGTCTGTTTTAAAAGCCTGTCTTTCGGTTAGTGAAAAGGGAGAAGCATGACTTGGAACTTCAACACAGCAGTTCCAACGGTAAGATGGTAGGAACCCTTTAAAATAAAGCGTGGCGGGTACAGAAGCACACAAACTACAACAACCACAGCCACGATGACAACAACAACAACAACAACAGCTACTGCACATTATCAAAGATCCTTTTTTCACGTTTCACCTAATTTTACATCCTCATTGAGAATCACAGATACCCGTGCAATATGTTTATGAAGTACAACATGCTATCTTTTCATGAATGTAATAATAAAAACAAGGAACTTGTAACTACATCAACTGGTAATCCTCCATCACTGACGGTTACCTCGGCAGAACATCACCTGCTGAATGTCACTTTGACAGAGCGCACGGCGGATCTGTCCAAAGTCGTGGCGGTGCATTTCTCGCAGGCACCACACACAGAAAAAGTGGTCACAGGGATGACACCTGTGCGGTGCAACTGCGATGTCTTGGAAAATGGAACAGGTGAGATTCTGCAGATGCTCTTTCTCCTTCTCTGTTATGTTTGATTCCACCTGTAATCGCAAAATAAACAAATCACTCATGGTCGATGAACACTTGTGTGGAAATATACTATTTCTCTCCACAAACTTGAACAATCACAGGAGCATCGATATTCAGAATTGGTGATACATGATGATTGATAAATGAACAAATATACATGTACGATTCAGGTGTGTGATGTGGAGGTGAATTGAGAGTTTCCAAAAGGTTAGGAAGTAAATACAGGGAAATAAAGAAAAGGGAATGGTCAACTGGTGAGAAGTATGGAGAAGAATGGAGGGGGTTTTTTTGTATAACTTTGAGGCTCGTATGAGAACTAACACACAACGCATAGCGAGGGGGGCATGAGACAAGAGGGGCAGGAGTGGGAAGGACAAAACAGTGGGGAACAGAGACATTAGATCTGTGGAAAGGAGAGGGATGGGGCGGGGAACATGGGGAATAAAAGATGGACGCCACAGGGACTTTCAGGAAGGAAAACGGGGAATTTGAATGAGGTGGGTTTGGGGTGGATTAACGGGGGTAGAAAAGATCGAGGATTTGGATGGGGGACGATAAGAGGTGGTGGTGAACAGCTGTTGTGAAGGTCTGGAGGGAAGAATGGGATTGAATAGAGTGAGGAAGTTTATTCCAAAGGTGGGAAAAAAGAGGAATGAAAGAGTGAAGGTGAGCAGTGATTTGTGATTTTGGTAGTTTTACCAGAAGAGGGTTGTTGGCGGACCTTGAGCGCCCTGAGGAAATATGGTGGAGACAAATTGCAGACAGAGCGGGGGGAGGGGGACGGGCGAGACCGGAGAGGAGACGGCAGTAGACAGAAAGACCACCGACCTGCCTGCGGTGAGAGAGGGAGAGGTCCAAAGACTCAACCTAATGCCAATGATCCTGAATGCCTTGGTTTCCACAGCGTGAAGCCAAGAAAGGTGGTATGCAGGAGCACCAGCCCAGAGGGGAGAGCAGTACTCCATCCGACTGCGGACAAAAGCTTTGTATGCGGTCAGGAGCTCAGGTGGTCCGAGGAAGGACTTTGCACGATGGAGGATTCCTCGTCGGCGACTGGTTTTGGAAATGGAAATGGAAATGGCCAGGTTGGAAATGTGGCTTTCCGAGGAAAGATCATGGTAGATAGTGAGACCCAGAAGCTTGAAAGAAAGGACTTCTTCCAGAGAGTTGTTGAGAAAGTAAATGAGGGTTTGGAGAGGGGGGGGTTTCCAAACGGTCCGTTCGGAGAGACATAGTGAGAGTGTGAGATTTGTCAGGATTGAAAGACATGTTTTACATGTTGGACCAGTTTGTGATTTTACCCAGATCTGCAGAGAGTGAAGAAGCTGCTGCTTGCCGGTCTGAGGGATGACAGATGGTATGGCAGAGGGTGGAGTCATCAGCAAAGAGATAAAGAGGATTTTCCAGAGAGTCAGAGAAATCATTAATGAAAACACAGATTACATTTCATCCCGACCGCGCATGCGCAGAGAGCAGTGAGATAACATTTTTACTGTGACAGTCAAAAAAATGGAAAATCAAATTTACTGTTGATAAGGGGATCATGAAGGACGTAAATAACAGGCACGAACACCTCATGTGACATGCTCGTTGGGGTGGTGTAATAGACGCTGGTTAACGTGGCTGTAAAACCCTGAAATTATTTATTTATCCATATTTAAACCTCTTTAAACGTTTATTTAAATATAATTATATATTTGAATTGTATTACAAAAATCACTTCCATCGTACTTCCAAAAACCTCCAGTTTTGCAGGTTGTGTTGAGTTGCTGAGTTTGTTGTGGAGCGCTCGCCAAGTGGCTTAAGCACTCAAGCAAGCACTCCATTGGAAACCGTTAATACGGAACGGCAGGCTTGGCGAGCGCTTGCTGCCTGCTTGGAAACTGAACACACTTGAGCACTTGGAGAGAATTTATTTATTAATACGATTTTTACATTCTTAATTTTATTTAAATTTAATTACACAAATCATCTGTCATCAGAGTTCAAGAACATCCATTTTTACAGGACCTACTTCAAATTAAATAAACGTTCATTGGGATGGTGTATAAGTTCGGGACTGTTTCTGGAGGACTCCAATGGCCACAAAGTTTCGGATTTTTTTAATTTTTTTTTACCAATCGTTAAAAATATCATTTTATTTGAATTAAAGTAACACTGCGTGGGGTATTGTGTTCTATGAACCCTACAGTTGAACTCAGTGGTGGTGGTGATGGTGGTGGTGATGGTTTGGGTGTGTTTGCTGATTCTCCGTGAACCCGAAAGTTCATTTCCCGCCCTCGTGTTGGTGGTTCGGTTTGGCAGGATTATCTTCATCAGGGGTCGGCAACGAAAATAACAAAAAGACCCAATTTTTTTCAAACTCGTTCGTGAACAGACTGAAAACCCCCATTTCAACAATTCAATCAGGGGTAGAACACAAAACACGTGACGTTTTGTGTGGTGGGTGTTTCCCTGAGCATCACCAAGCGTCACGGAGGGGAGGGGGGGTGTGGAGAGGACGGTGCCAGGGTCACGTGACACCATCAATCAAAATGGCGTCCATTACGTGTGGAACTCCCATTCACACTTTGAAAGATGGAGGAGCATTCTGGATTAATATCAGGATGAACTTGACCTTTTATCTCGATTTTGTTCACACATTTGCAGTCGAAAATTGCTTTCATTCAGAATAAATCGTTGTACATTGAAAACATTTCATAATTGTTGTCTGATGTTTTCAACCCTGTTTATCTGTCTGTCTGTCTGTCTGTCTGTCTGTGAGCATATTTGAAAACGCTACATGGACAGATTCGGACGAAACTTGGTCGACAGGTTGAGTGTGTGACGAGAACAAGTCGACGAGATGTTGCTTCATGTCCTGATACAGATGCAGCCTGTCAGTGGATACAAAAGGTAATTGGTGTACTGGCGCAGTCTGCTGAAGGTGTGCGCTCTTTTCCGAGTGCTGTTCCAGTCCAGATGTTTTGCGTCATCGTGAGAGGAAGGATAATCTGGGTTGAGGTGTTTTGGAGGAGGGAGGAGGAGGTATTCTATTGGAGTCACGTGTTTTTAGGGGGTCACATGCAAAGCGTCACGTGAGGGTGTGTCAAAAGAGAGTCACATGTTTTGTGTATGACCCCGAACAGGACCGACACATTGATTTATCATCCAATTTACGTGTTTACTGATGTTTACAAACCTTTTACACATTCTGTTTCCTCACACTTTACATAATATTCCTGACAGTCTGCAACTCTACATCTTTACCTCGACATCTCTGTCTCTCCCATCCCATCATGCTTCTCTGCTCTGCCGTTTACTTCAACACTCTCAGATGTTTATCCAGATCCAAAGCTTTATCTTCGTTCATCAAATTTTCAAGAAAGATGCCAACTAAGCAAATAAATGCTAGCAGACGGGATACCCGGCATCACAACCATCTGAGGGTCTGCGCGACCTGCGCTGCAACACCCTCCTTGTAAAGCACCATCCGGACTGTTTACAGTCGTTTCGGGAATCTAACCTGGACTGGACAGCTTAATGAAAGTAAGTGTGCTTCCTCTGTGTGTGCGGACACACACACACACACACACACACACACACACACACACACACACACACACACACACACACACACGCTTGCAGACTATGTTGATCTCTGCAAAGTGTTTGATTCAGTGAATCGGGATGCCCTCTGCAGGATTCTTGGTCTTCTTGGTCTTCATGTGGTCGTCACTCTTCTTGGTCGTCACTCTTCTTGGACCAAAACTGATCAATCTGATGTCTGAACTATACTCTGGTACTGCGAGTGCTGTGAGATGTGGTGGTACCATCTCTGACTTATTTCCAGTTTTTAATGGAGTTTGTCAGGGTGTGTGTACTGGCCCCCACACTTTTCAGCACTTGTACGGACTGGATTCTGGGGAGGGTGTCGGAGAGATCAAGCTGCGGTGCATCATTTGAGAATGTCAAGATCTCTAACCTTGATTTCACAGATGATGCAATCACCTTTGCGGAGACTTTAGATATCCTTTTGGGGGCCCTCAAGGTGCTGAATGAGGAGTCTGAGCCACAGGGATTACGGGTTTCCTGGGTCAAAACAAAGATCCAGGCTTTCATTGACATCTTGGATGCTGCTATCCTGTCTGTACCTGTTTGTGGCGAGGATGTAGAGGTCACGGAGAGATTCACTCACCTTGGCAACAGTGATATTCATGTCTCTGCTGGCTGTGAGGCAGATGTCAACAGACGTCTGGGTCGGGGCTGGGGAGTCATGGATCCACTGGATCATGGGGTGTGGTGCTGCCGGTACCTGTGCGGGAGGATGAATGTCCGAGTCTTCAGGTTCTTGGTGCTTTCAGTCTTGCTCTATGGATGTGAGACTTGTACTCTGACCAGCGAGCTGAGACTCAGAATTAATTCCTTTTGTACCAGGTCTCTTCGGAGAATCCTTGGCGATCACTGGTCGGACTTTGTGTCCAACGAGCGGTTGCTGAGAGAGAGAGACAAATGAGATTTGTTACCTGCACAGTCCGTGAGCGTCAGCTGTGGCTGTATGGACGTGTGGTTCATTTTCCTGACTCTGATCCTGATCACCAGATTCTCTTAGCGAGGGAGCCTCGTGAGCAGAGGAGGCCAATGGGCCGACCACGTGCCTCATGGTTGCATCAGGTTGATCAGCATATCAAGAAGATGGGAATGGGCTGGGCATCTGCCTGGGGGATGGCCGGATGGAGGCCCCTGGAGTACCGGCATAAAGTAGGTGCAGTGACGCGCTGCTCTGGCGCATGCTCCCATACCTGATGTGACCTAAGAGGAGGAGGTGGGCAGGTTGGATTTGAAGAAGGTGAGACAACATTATATTGTTGTAGAATTCTCGCCTGCCCGGCGAGCGATCGGCAGCTTTCCACTAATAGCGACCGCGTCGCCCACCGGACGGACAATTCAGTCATGACTTTCTGGAACAACGCCAGAACCGTCACGGGTGGGTCTTCAACCCCACCACGGCCGTGCCAATTGTCTAACCGCGCAAGATAGGGTCACTCGCCGAATTCGATATACCTAAGTACCTGCGCGGGGAGCCGACCAGGCAGCCGTACCTCGACGCAGGTCGGCTTGGGACACGAACCGCTTAAGCGGTTCGTTCCGTTATGAGATAACCGAGCGGGTATTATCACCGACCTCGCCGGATCCGATTCTCTTTAACGGGTGTTTAAAACCCACTAATCATTCCACGAGGCAAGATGGCGTTCCAATAAGGGAAAGAGGACACGACGAACGGGTTAACATTTAAACCAGCACATTTATTTACTCTACGTATGCAGGAACAACCATGCAGTCATTCAAAAACACCAACATGCACGTATACAGAACAAGCAATGAATGCGGCACGGCACGTGGGCAAGACAAAGCGCTACAACCGTCTATAAGTAATTATTAATGTACAGTCACTTACACAGTTTTACTTATGGGACTCGGCGCCACAACATTCATTCGAAAGAAAAGCAGGAAAAAGACCCCATCAAAGGCAATGGGGTCAGACTGGACATCTTGGGTCTTTATGGCGTGGGACTTGGCAGACCGAACGAGTCCCACGAGACCGTTGCAGGTTACCTGCACCCTCGTGGTGTCTGGCTTGGGCGACTCGCGACGTCCCGTCCCCACAGCAGCTTGCGTAGCCGCAGTCGAGCTCGGGCCTTCCGTGTGACAGGCGAGCGAGCTCCGGCTCTCTCCACACGAACGCGCTTGGGCGACCCGCGATGCTCCTTCCCCATGGCAGCTATCGTAGCCGCAGTCGAGCTCGGGCCTTCCGTGTGACAGGCGAGCTCTCTCCGGCTCTCTCCACACGAACACGCTTGGGCGACCCGCGATGCTCCTTCCCCATGGCAGCTATCGTAGCCGCGGTCGAGCTCGGGCCTTCCGTGTGGCAGGCGAGCTCTCTCCGGCTCTCTCCACACGAACGCGCGGTTTGCGTGACACAGCAGGCAAGGCTACACCTCCAGCTCGCATCTCCTTTGCGACGCCCGAACTTCCACGCAGCTCCTTGGCTTCTGGCTTCCTCCCGACTCCCCGACCTCTCAAGACTGACTCAGACCGACCGACCGATCGACTCGACTCGACTCGACTCGACGCGACGCGACGCGATGCGACCCAACTCGACGCGAGCTTGGCGCTCGTCCTTTTATAGGGCTGGTGAGACGCGGTTTGGCCTCCGATCCTCGACCTCTGACCTCTGACCTCTGACCTCTGCGCGGAAAGCGGACGTGCGCGAGATCACCAAGCCTCTTGATCCGACGAGCAAACGTCCCGCGTCGGCCTGCAGCGACGCCGCTCGATGCCGACTCGCCGCGACTGGCGCAAAGATGGCGTCGTTTCGGGGACGAAGGTGAGGCGATGTTTGCATACCTGCCAACCCTACCGATTTGCGCGGTAGCCTACCGATTTTCTATAGCTCCCAACGCCTACCGATATTATTAGTCAGACAAACCGCATTTGGAAATTATCGGAAAAAAAATAGTTGTGTTTTTTTCAGTTTTACGTTCGTTTTTCACTGCCAAGATCGTATCACACGTGGCGCTTCTACATTCTTCAAAACTCGTGCCTGACCTTGATTTCTTATCTCGTCAGCGATTGGTTATTGCTTCCAAACTAAGCGTGCCCAATCAAATGTGACGACAGGAAACAGCGGCCATTCATTTCAAGACAACGCGCCATTTTCCATTCCTGATCAAAGACTGCAGTTAACAGAGAGGACTCATCGCTTCAGTGCACCACAACAATGCAAACACCAGAAAAGAAAAAACCACCCCCACGCTGGGTCAACGAGTTTAAGCCAAGTTGGACAACAGAGTTCAAGTGTAGCAATGCTTCGCGTGAGGTAAACTGTAAATATGTTATGAAATCAGTGGCCAGTCATTTCATTCATCAAGATGTATCGGTGAGTTTATGTAAACTCTTGTGTACACGTATGGGCACATACATGTGGAGCTTGGACAGTGAGTCATTTATGGAAACGTGACTGATGATCATGATGTCTTAGAAAAATATACATTGGTGAGTAGATCAACCATGTTAAGTTTTCTCTTTTTCACTCTTAAAATATGTTGATATATTCCAGCTAACTGTGGGCTCAAAATGCAGGAGATTGCACCATTTTGCTTCATTTTTTTGAAAAATTTCAAGGGGGGGCATGCCCCCAGACCCCCCTAGGGCAGTCTACCGCTTTCCCTTTAAAAAAAGGTTGGCAGGTATATGTTTGTGGTGTGGAGATGTCGGCGGTCGTGGGTGAGGTGGTGAGGATGGTGTGGTTTGTTGAAAGGCACGTGTGGTTGTGGTAGCGGAAGGCGGTTGTTGTGAAGCGGTTGATCCAAAATAACGATAGTGAAAGAAAAACGGCTAACTCAAAGATCACAGCCAGGTTACACATGAATAGTTCCCCTTTAAACAATGGTGGGGAAATCTATCTGGACACGGACTTATCGGCCCAACTGATCTTGGGACCTTTATGGTGTTCTGTCAATTTCCACAGCCGTAACAATATTATGTATTATCTGCACAGCCGCTGTGCAGAGTTATAAATGTCGTGTGTCTTAAAAGTGATTTATGTTGCCATGATTACTCAATTCAGAGTTATCAGGTTGTGCATTGTGATTGTCATGGTTTACTTTTGCTAATACACAAGGTTCCAACCATTTCAAAAACATTGTTTGGGAGGTTTTGAAATCTACCTGTTGTGGTGCACTGTTAGTTGGGCAGTTTGTGACCATATTTTCACGAAATGGGGACAGCCTGGCCAAAAGTACTAATTTTTATCCTGGTAATCTTCACGTCGACAGCTTCAACTTTTTTCAAGGAACCACTGAAATGGTACATGCTTAGGGATTTTACAGGATGAAACGTGATTTTTGGCTTAGCCCTCAAAATGCTGTTGCTTCGGAGTATAGGTTGATTCAGAATTCCTCAGAGCCAAGACCTTTCATCCAGAGGGATTGTCAAAACGGTCTTTTTAAATGGCACTGCATTCAATATTACTTTACCATTCCCCAAGGTTTCCCAAATGAGCCAAAATCGATGACAAACACATACGGAAAGCAAATGGCTGAAATGCACTTTCTTACCTTTTAAAGGATCATTCTTATATTGAAAAGCACAGGGAAGAGGGTCGTCGAGATGCTATGATAAACGGAACAAACCAAGAGTCAAAAGACAAAAAGAGGAGAATGGGAATATGCAAACTTTTACTTTTATATCTAATGAAAGAGAAATAAACCACAGAACATAACCCAATAGGTGCCACAGATCACACTTTTACAACATGAAAATAATGCACGTGGGATTTCCCTTTTCGCTAATGCACAGGGTGGACGAAGTTCAACACATTGCTGCCCGTTCAAAGAAAGTAGATGCGAGACGAGGCCGCTAATGATAGTGCACAGAAGAAGTCAAACGGCCACCAGCATCGCAAGTGAAGAATAGGCATTCAACTTTGCCACATGGTCCTCTTTGTCCTTTTCAAACAGAGGCCTCCTGGCCCTCTAAAAAATACAGGGTGATCCCAGCTTGGGTCGATTCCACAGAGGCTTCCTTTTCCAAGCAAGGTCTCCGTCCTCCTTGCACACGAGTCTCTCCTTTGTTCCCTCTCATGGACCGAGTTCACTCCTGTCGACTCACGAGCCTCTCCTTGTCCTCTCTTGTGGATTTCCATTCTCCTTTTCTCCTGGGTGGAGTCTTCCTCTTGGGTCCCGCACACACACGGGGGTGGGGATGTATAAATAAAAATAATGGTTAATAAAAAGAATGGCTGCCATGGTTAGCACACACTGGCCAGAGAGATCATAATTGGCCTAGTTATACACGTGACACATGTGCCTCAGCGATGGGAAGTCAACACCTAGCCCTGCCCACAAACGAGATTTTGCATATACAGGGTGTTTCAAAAAGAGTGATGCAACTTTAAATGTTTATTTACAAGGAAACAGAAACCTCAGGAACATGAATCAAACATTTCTTGGAAGCATTTCTTATGACACGGTATGTTTTACCACTGATTGTTATTGCAGTAAGTCACTACTTTAGTTAGTGAGAGCCCAAGATCTGAAATTTTCATTTGCATAAATTCCTTGTAATTGACATTCTCGATGTGTGCCCCTCCACAGTTCAGACAGGTATTGATCCTGACTCCAAAGTTCTGTCCAACTTTATTGTAAGTCTCATGTGGCACTGCCTGGAGGTTATCTGACACCTCCTGCTTCAGATAATCCACTGTGGCAGAACAGTTGGCATAGGCAGAGACTTTGGCAGCCCCCCAGAACCAGTAGTCCAGAGAGTTTTAGCCTGGGTATGGGGTGACCAGACATGAGTGGTACACAGGGCAACGAGGCATTTTCTGAAGAGCTGCCCCAGGAAAGTGATGGTGTCACCAGCTATATGTGGGGATGCACCATTCTGCATAAACCAGGTCATGCTGAGCTGGTTTGGGATGACCTTTTGGGCTAGATCATTATGGAACTTCCGGAACACGACCTGGTGGCGCTCATTATTGATCGTCACCGTCCTGCTATTGTCATTCTCAAAGGTCCTAGTGTTCCCCGTCTGGCATTGAAGGCGCAGAAGCATGAGACCTTAGGCCCTTTCAGGTACCTCTCAGTGATCTCCTCAAGTGGTTCTGCCCCCAGAATATGTTGTTGTTGTTGTTGTTGTAGTTGCTGATGGCACTGTTCAAGTGGAAAAGGGCTTCATCACTGAACCAGATCAGGTTGATCGAGCTTGGGTACCGCTCCATCTTGTCACTGAGCCAATTGCACATATCAACAAGTCTCCTTCTCGTGTCATCTTGACTCGGTTTATGCCTAATAGAGATGATGTAGGGGAAAAGCTTCAGTTCCTTAGTGAGGATATGTCAAACTGATGTTGGTTTGATGCCCATCTCCCAGGACCACCGGCAGTGGGACTACTTGTTACTGTTCACTGCAAAATCCCACAAGGCGTCGATGTTGGCTTGGCTCTTGGTAACTGATGCTGGCCTGCCACTGTTGCCCTTGCTCTGGTTGTGCACTGTACCCTTGTGCTCAAAATGTTTCACAATACGTTGAATGGCACAATTTGTTGGTCCATCACGTGTTCTGAAGTCGTATTCCCGGCAGAACCTCCGGCGGGTGTCTACATATGATTTGGTCTCACACCACAGAGCCACCACTTTTGTCTTCTGCTTAACTGTCAATGGCATAGAGCTACGGAGGTAGAAATCCCAGGGAATAAATACCTCGATAAAACCACCAAACCCTGAAAAGGAAAGCAGTTTTAGTCAAAAACCAAAGAAATGGCAGAAAGTCAAAGTTGTATCAATCTTTTTGAAACACCCAGTACATAATTAATCCGTCTCCCCTGTCTATAAATGACATGCACTGCCTCCTCAGTGTCATGTGTAATAAACGACTTACTCTGACAGAACCCTGTGACATGGCAATCTAACCTACATGAAACACGTGTACCATACTACACTTACCACAGTCGAGATATGGATCCCTTACTCCCCCCCCAACCCCTTCCACATGATACTGATGGGGTCACAACCTGACCTCTCCCACATCTTATATCCTAAAATTTGGAGCACTGTAATTGTCCGATTGCCATGACATTTGGTGACCAGCTTTAGCATTAATTAACAAACATTTTGACACCATAAATATGCTTTTTGGGGGGGGGGGGGTTTGCCATGGTAACTGAAAAACTGAAATCAAGTACCTAAAATTACCATGTTTTTAGTAATGAAAACGACATTTTGAAGGAAAACTCATTCCGTGCATTAATTTTAATACATATATATATATATATATATATATATATATATATATATATATATATATATATATATATATATATATATATATATATATATATATATATATATATATATATATATATACATACAACCGGGCGTAGTGGCGTGTGTATGTAATCCGGCTACTCGGAGGCTTGGGTTGGAGGATCGCTTGAGGACGGGAGCTCTGGGCTGGGCCGTGCTATGAGAGGCAGCCCGGAATCATGGCGAAACCCAATCCTTATCCCTGTGTCGTAAGAGGCGACCAGGGTTGCGTCAGGGAGGGCATCCGGCATAAAACCTATGCCAAATCAGTATGCGGATCATAACGGATGATCCGCTGTGGCGACCCCTAACGGGACCCTGAGATGAACAACAACATATATATATATATATACATATATATATATATATATATATTGGATGGTGTTCTTTCACACCCAGTTTAGAAGATGTTGCATATAATACAGCATTGATATATCAGTTTTCCTATACTGTGTTCGTGGTGTTTATTTTCGAGCGCCATCACAAGGCGACCTAAATATA
The DNA here is from genome assembly GCF_056783735.1 of Eptatretus burgeri. NCBI lineage: Eukaryota > Metazoa > Chordata > Myxini > Myxiniformes > Myxinidae > Eptatretus > Eptatretus burgeri. The sequence goes on from NC_140967.1 coordinate 16,590,177, forward strand.
CTGCACTATTCAGGTTTTAAGAGCATTTTGCTCGAAGTTTTGCTTTGGTTGGTCATTGTTGATGTTGATGTTGCTCTTCTTGTTGTTGTTGATGTTCTTAATTTCACTTTAACTCATATTTAGCTGTTGTTTATATAGACACCTGTAACAGTCCAGCAAATTATTTATGACTCTGCAGCTATGACTATAACTATTTATGACTCAAATTACGTCTCTGCAGCTCTTGACTGACTGTGCATATAATGGAATGGAAAGTTTGTGTTATATTTCAAGAGGCCAGCAGTGAAGGACTTAGTTGTCCTTTCATTGTGCCAAGACCTGAGGGATGAGGATGGACCTTGGACACAGACAGCCAAGGCTGACTTCCTCTTAGAGAAACGCTACCCATTACCTCAAAAGCATGCAATGAGCTCGTCAAGTGCGGTTGCAAGAGCATGAGTGGCTACGGTGGCAGATGTGTCTGCAAAAAGGATAGATTGTCCATTACGTCTTGATGAACTTACGAGTACAAATACAAAACTGAAAATATATGCCATTTTAAAGTTTGAAAATGGTCAAAAATATGAAATATGTTATACTGTATATTCACTAATATGTACTATTGAAAGTGTACATTATGTCCAGAGCGAGTCCTATACAACGGTAAAGGTATTGTAGGAGGTGTAGACCCGTTGGTCAGTGAGAGGGTCAGCTCTGGTGCTGCGTCAAAAACGCTGTTTTCAAGCGATCTATGGAGACTGTTTCATGACCACCATTAATATCGAGTATGAAGGTCTTCTCGGAGCATTGTAGAACTTTGTAAGGTCGATCGTATGGTTGCTGCAGGATTTCCAGACAGCGTTAGGCCGTACGAACACATAGGTGCACGTAGAAAATTTTTGAGGAATGAAAACTGGGAGTGATGAAGGCGTACGTGTTGGTGTCGCCCGGAGGTCCTGCGTGGCCGCACAAAGTTGTCTGACAGTTGGTGGTACCGTGCAAGGTGTCGTCAGATGCTGAGAAAAATTATCACGGGAAGCAAGCAGTGCACCGTACATTAGCTCTGCAGTGGAGCATTGAGGTTACCTTTTCGAGAAGCTCGCATACCAAGCAGGACCATTGGTGCGGCGTCTGTTCTGGGTGTGGAGTTGTCATGCGCTTTCAGGGTAGACCCGAGTTGGCGGTGGAAATGCTCCACCATACCATTCTCTGCTGGATGCTGAGCAGTAGTTCACACACAGTTGGCACCCAGTTGTTGAGTTGGCTCTTGAAATAGAGCCAATTCAAACTGACTACCGCGCTCATGTGCCACATAGCTGCATGAACGACCCTCAAGCGGAGCAGCCCCTATATGCACCATGCGTGCTTGGCTCCAAAGTTGCGAGCCGGGCATCTTACCCATCAAAGTTTGAGAATAGGTTGAGGCTGTTTTGGCCCCAATGCCTCTCGTCAGTCGCTTTACCAGGTAAAACTGTGCATCTAGTGAGAGCTCCAGTGACCCTGAGGGAAACTGCGGATGGAACTAGCTCCGAGATGGTTTGATTGGTATTTTGTCCATACACCTTGGTCGTATGATCGAATTGCATGTCAGACCGGCTGTGGTCCTCCACCAGGGTTTCCTCTGGTTTTGCTCTGCCCGCGCGCGCGCACTCAAGCCTTGCACCATCGCAACTTTACCCGACAACTGTGCGCAAAGGACACACATGACGTGACCCCTGCGCGTGCACACGCACCCACGCGAAGGCGTGAAGGCGTGGGTGTGCGCTAGGCGCAACGTGCTGCCGGGGGGGTGGGTGGGACGAAGCATGGAACACCCACACACAGGGAAGGGGGCGTGAGATGTGGCGGGTCCACTTCGCAGGTGGACCACGTGTGTGCCACAGCCAGAGCGCTTCCCAGGGAGGCAACAGCTCATGTTCGCAACAGAGTCCCTCATGCTCCCGGATCGCCGCAGAGCACCGAGCTGATCTGGCCGAGGATGCCTGATCCCGACAAACTGCAAGAGAGCATGTTGGACCCCTGACAAGACGTGCGGACGATGAGCACCACAGCCACACCCTGCCGCGAACCCCCTGTCCCCACAGCAAAGCGGAAAGGGGGTGGGGGGGGGAGTCCGCACCTGAGATGCAATCATCAAAAACAAGGGTCACCACATGCCACACGCCACCCAGAGCACTCGACAAGGGGAAAAGATACCCACACAGGGGAGGATAACCTATAATAAGCTATGATATGTCCTACAAAGGACAGATTTGCCTGGAGGTTTAGCATTTAAGTTTAAACCCCTCCCCCATCGAGTGCAATGAACCGCTCGAAGTTGCCATTTTCTGACATCTGACATGTCGCTCGATCAACCTCAGACAAATCAAATTGAGCTAGGTAAAGGTGTGATTAGGCCCAGAATTCGGCTCGGTGCTTCTGGGCTGATTGACCGATGCGACAACCGCAACAACATTGTTTATACATTGTATGTATGTGAAGCATTTACAATCGATTGGATTTGAAAGGGTGTTTGCAGGTACCCACAGAGGTGTGCATGCAGGTGCTCACAGCGGGGTAAGTACAGGTACCCATGGCTGGAATATGTAAAGGTTAATAACTAACTTGAAACGATCGTTGCACCGCACAGATGAAAGTTGAAAGTTCGAAAAATTGCTTGAATATTTATTGCAATTGTTTCAGGACAATGATTCGACTGTGGTTGATATGTCACCACCACTTTGGCACACTGGAGTGAAACAAACTCCCCCTTTCCTTTTCAGGCTTCCTGCATACCGTGCACCCCTGTTCTCAATCCGCCACTTTTTTCTACCCACATTAACCCAACCGAACCCAACCTTTACTTGCAGGTTATATATTTCCTCTCCTCCTCTATCCCATCTTTTAATTTTCATTCACTCCCTTGAATGTTGTGGTCAATTGTTGCCGCACTTTGCCCCGTTATGCTCCACTGTCAATACGTTGTTTTTCACCCTCTTTGTCATCCCTCTGATATGAGCCTCGACCTCGATTTTGTACAGAAGGAAATACCAAAAAGCCATCTTGTAGCAATGCGTTGGACACTATTTTCTGCAATGGCGTTTGATCACTTTTGGAAAGTAAACAGTCAACGATGGGATATTGTCTTAACACGTGCGTTGGATTGATTTAGGAATCCACACACTTGTTAACGATTCTCAAATGCTGCAACAAATCTATGATTCACCAGGTGGCAGCAAATGACAGCTCAAGCAAAGCGGTTTCATGTTGCTCGATATTTTGGTGACGTCGTTGAAATTGCTTGAATCCTCTTTTCTTCCCCCCCCCCCCCCCCCACAATACCTATTGATTGAGTTGAGGAACATCTTTGGAAACATCTTTCATTCATTTACAATAAATTCATGAAGCCTGTGCCAAAAAAATTTTTTTGTATACATACAATGTCGAGGCTCATGAGGAAATAGAACATAGAATGGATCAAGATGTAGCAGAACAAAATGAATCGAAGAAAGAGAAGGGGTAAATACACCAACAGCAGAGTGGAGGGACAAAATAGAGGCAGAGTTGGACAAATAAGGGATGTGGGGAAGAATGAGGGCATGGGGAGGACACAAGGGGTGAAAAAGATGGACACAGCCATGAAATCTCAGGCAGGAAAAACTGGAAACTTGGAAAGAGGTGAGTTTGGGGAGGGTCAACGGGGATATAAATGATCATGGTCGTGGATTGGGGATGATCTGAGATAGCGCTGCCGTGTGATGGCAAAACCTAGCAAGTCCGGTTTTGATCAAATTTAAGTTAGACCCATATCTGGACAGGAAAAACCTAGTAAGTCCAGATATGGGTCTAACTCAAATTTTACCGAAACCGAACTTGCTAGCTTTTGCCATCACACGGCAGAGCGGTGAACAGCTGTCTTGAAGCACTGGAGGGAAGAATGAGAACTTGACTTGACTTGACTATTTCAGTCCAATGCAGGATCACTTGACATCCCTTGACCTGATCCATTATTTTTTATTCTCTACAATTCGGAGCTATTCCTATTCCAGTGGAAGCTTAACTTTCGTCTCTCCATCCAATCCTCAGCCTTGCTCTGCGCCTTCCAAACCTTTATCCACTCATCCAAACTCTCTCTTCCTTGTATGTGGCGACCTTGTATATTGTCACCATGCAACTTTGGTACCTCTCTCACCAGCCATGGCACTTCAAAGGACTTTTGTGACTCCATGGGACTGACTCAATCTTAAATTTCTAACATGGATTTCTCCCAATGGTAAATCCTCCCTTCTGGACTTCGTGATGATTAACTTTCCTGCAAATGTCTCCTACTCTTCCTCTGCTCTACTTGGTTCATCTGATCATGAGCTTGTGAAAGTCAATATCTCTCCAGATATTCTCAGAGAGCTGCCTCAACGCCAGCATGTCTGGCAGTTCACTCGAGCACATTGGCAGGCACTGCAAGCAGCCATTTCTTTTCAGGACTGGTCTCCAATATCGACTGCCCCTGATGTTAACTCAGCCTGGGAATTCTTCAACAGAATCTCTCTTCTCTTCTCTTCTCTTCTCTTCTCTTCTCTTCTCTTCTCTTCTCTTCTCTTCTCTTCTCTTCTCTTCTCTTCTCTTCTCTTCTCTTCTCTCCTCTCCTCTCCTCTCCTCTCCTCTCCTCTCCTCTCCTCTTCTCTTCTCTTCTCTTGTTGTCTGTCTCTGGAGTATGCTCCCTTCCATGCTTTTCCCTCTCTTCAAATGGCATCACAGTAGACTCCGCTTGTGAGAAGGCCGAAAAGCCTCAATTCTGTGGTTGCTTCCAAATCTTGTGTCCCCAATCCCTCACTCTCAGTACCGATCCTTCCCTGTCATACCCAACCACTCCTAGACCCTGTCTTTTGCTCCCAATAAGGTGGAGAAGGTTCTTTCAACTCTTGACTCTGACTCTGCAACTGCTCACATGTCTTAAAAACCTGCTTTGCTGCTCTTTCCCATCCTCTCCCTACCATTTTCACCCTACCATTTGTGTTGGGTACTCTTCCATCTGCTTGGAAATCCACCAACATCACTGCATTACATAAAAAATGTGAAAATACTGATCCCCTTAACTGCAGACCAATCGGCTTACTTCCAATCTACAGCAAGGTCATTGAATCCATCATCAAAATTGATATGAAATCCTTCCTTTTTTCCAACAACCTCATCTCAGATCACCAATTTGGTTTCAAACCAGGTCGCTCCACCTCGGATATTCTGCTTCTACTCACCCAATAATGAATGGAGGTTCTCAATTTCAGACATGAGATCAGGGACGCCTCTCTGAGACTTATGTTATGGTTTTTATACAGTCTGGCATCCTGTCTTGTTCTCCAAACTCTCTGCCTCTGGCATCCAAGGCCAAGTCCACTCATGGCTTCCTGACTTCCTCTACTCTCGAAGCCAATGTGTGGCACTCAATGGAATCCTATGATTCTCTCCTCCCTGTCAATGTGACTCTGTGATTCCTCCATGTGACTCTGAGCATCTCCCCTTTCTCATACATCGGATAGCTTTTCCTCATCTAAACTCCCTTCACCACTTGGGTAAACTGTCAAATATCACTCCCTGTTTAGGCTCTAGTGGCCAAAGACAGTATTCTGGGCCCCCATCTTATTCCAAATCTTCATAATTGATCTCTCTGACTCTGTAAAATCCTCTTTATCCTTTTGTTGATGACTCCACCCTTTGCTGTGACATCCCTCATCCTTCAGACGGGCAAGCTGCAGCCTCTTCCTTCTCTTCGAACCTTGACAAAATCACAAGCTGGTTAAACACTTGGACGATGTCTTTCAAACCAGACAAATCTCACCCTCTCACTATCTCTCTCCGAAAGGACCATCTGTCAAACCCTCCTGTCTACATTCTATTGAGGAAGTTCAGTCATTCAAGCTCATGGGTCTCACCATCAGCCATGATCTTTCTTTGGCAAACCACCTTTCAAAGTTGGCCTCTAAAGCCAGCCACCGACTGGGCAGCTTCCACCGTACAAAGTCCTTCCTTGGCACACTGGAGTACACAGGAACTCCAATACACTAAGAAGGCCTTTAGCCACAACGTTATGGAGTACTACTCTTCCCTCTGGGCTGGTTCCAATGCCTCATATCTTGCTCAGCTTGACGCCGTGGAAACCAAGGCCTTTAACATTATTGGAATCTCTCGCGATGAAGCTTAGTCGATTACGACGCCATTGCAGACAGGTCGGTGGTCTCTCTGTCTTCAACCACCTCATTTCTGGTCTTGCAAGCTCTGCTCTTTATGTACTTGGTCCACTCCCAGGTTTCTGTCGGGCTCACGCAGTCCACCATCAATCCCCTTCTGGTGAAGCTACCTCAATCCAGGATCACTCCTCACCTCCACTCATTTGTTCCTCTTTTTTCCCCCACCTGTAGAACCAAGTTCCACATCCTTTTTAAATATCATTCTTCCCTCCACATCTTCAAGACAGCTGTTTTCCACCATATCAGTTTGTCCCCAATCCAAGACCATGATCTATTCTATCTTCGTTAACACCTCCTCCCACCCCCACCTCAACCAAATCCCTCCTCCTTCCAAAATTGCAGTTTTCCTTCCTTGGAGTTTCCTTCTGTATCTATCTTGTCCACCTCATGTCATATCCTGCCCCCGATTCCTCCCCACACCCATTGTTTGTCCAAGTCTCCCTCTATCTTTGCCTCATCTCCACTGTTGGTGCTTCCCCCCTCCCTCTGCTATTCCTTTTGCATCCTGTTTTGTGTGTTTTGCATCCTGTTTTTGTCTGTTACATCCTGATCCCTTCAGTTCCACGAGCCTCAACTATGTATACAAGAAAACAAGTGGTATGTATCTGGATCGACCACAATCGGGTATCTGTAATGCCATGATGACAATGAACTAAAATCGAAATAATTTGGTATTAAACATATTGTTGTGGTTCTGTAAAACCGCACTCCTCCGAGGCAATGGCACACAACATACAGCGATCCAAGGCAGTTATTTAAATTGTATGTGTTTTGTTGGCCCTTTCCATATGTCTAGTGGATACATGGGAATGATACGTTGTGTGGGGGGTTTTTAGTTAGGTCTTCAATCTTCAATCTCTGCTCTTATTCCTCTCCTTTACCCGACTTTGTCTATCACATGAACCACGCAAGCAAACATGAACACAGACGATAGTGACAAAAGGAACCAAGCAAAGCATCGTGAGGCTCATTTGCATCTGCGCGCCATTTCCCATTCAAAACTGCGTGCCAATTTCCAACTACCGTCTCACCTCAGACTGTCTTTCCCCTGCTGTACATTTGTGAATCCTGCTCACCACGATGTTACAATGCTCTCCACAACCACTCCACATGTCTCCCAAAAATCCCCCCCAACAACTTACGTTGACGTCTTCACGACAAATGCCGCAGTTATGAACATTCTCTCTCTCTCTCTTCACGACACACGCCGCCATAATGAGCATTCTCTTCCTCTTTGCTGCAACACCACATTTACAATCGCCTCTCACAACGCCACAACGTACTCTCACCTATCTATAACTGCTGTAACTGCCACCTATTCTTCAAACGCTCACCACAACCTCGAAGGACGTAGAGGGAACGAGAGTCAGGTTGTTTCAGGGCATAACTCGAGGCACGAATGTGCGCTGGAGTTCGTTCAATGGTGTACAGGTAGCACTGGGATTTCGCTAAATTACCATGTTTAAATGGAGGCCAGCGCATATTTGGGGCCAGGGAGCGCTTCCAAAAACCCTGGCCCCATTTCAATCTTGGAGCTCCGATGCGTGGACAGGTTGGAGAGCGAGTGAGGCCATTTTCGGTTTCAGGACCTGGCGGGGCGTGGCTATGGTACGGGACGACTGTTGTGGCCTAATGGAAAGGCTAGAAATCGCTAACAACTCCATTTGATCTGACTCTTAGCTCCTCCCTCGTCTGGTGCTCATAAAAGGAGCAAATTCAGCCATATACAGAGATATATTTCCAGACGCCAGACCTCACCAGACATCACCAAGGGAGACACTGGTCAGACTGCGGCAGACTTCAGACCTCGCCGGGGAAGCAGACATCAGCAAATGGCGCAAAAAGGGCAAGCTTCAGTGCCAAGGTAATCACACAATGAGTCAGCGTGAAGCGAGTGACAACTACTACGGGCCGAGACCATTCCCATTTAATCGACGCTCAGTTTGGCTGCATTCAGCAGCATCTCAGATGCACACTACCGCAATCTGACCCAAGAAGGTTACCCCATGGTTTTCCTCCTATCATCAAAGAGTGGGAATCCCAAAGGCTTTGCCTCAATCATATCATCCAGTGAGTTGCCATGCAGAGGGCAGCTGCACAAGAGGTACTCCCTCGGATTGGGTTTTCAAGCTGTTTTCAATATTTCAATATTTCAAGCTGTTTCAAGGTTTTCAATAGCCGCAATACATTCGGTCATAACTCATTTAATATCAACCAAACTTGGCAGGAGGACTAAGGGTCACATGATGGTGGTTGCAGTGACTTAATTCCCCCCCCCCCACCTTCCCCAATGTGATGGTATAACATTAGTTTGCTGTTTTTATTTTGTACTAGACGACCTGTGAACCCGTTGGGTTCCTGCTGTGACAGCGGTTTATGGAAAAAATAATTTCAAGAAAAAAAACAAGATAGCTCCAGCGAACTCCACTGCTGAGGTTGTTTGCATTGATCAAATACTCCCGAAGAGTACTTGACTGAATCTGGAATTGACTTTTTTAATAATTTTTTTCGTTGCCCAATTTGAACGAAACTTGATATTGCGCGTCAATGTGAAAAAAAAAATGGAGAAAAGAAAATCGAAGAAATGATTGTGCGTCATCTTCTCAACACAATTTTATTTATTCATGAACACGGAAGTATTAGATCAAAATGGTGATGTTTATTTTATGCTTAAAAATAAATCGTTCTTTGTCTACACTAAATGTTTGAGATTTTTTTTATAATAAATCATTTCAAGAAATACATAAAAGATAGCTCCAGTGAACGAAACCGCTGAGGTTGTTTGCGTTGATCAAATTCTCCCGAAGAGTACTTGACTGAATCTGGAATTGACTTTTTTAATAATTTTTTTCGTTGCCCAATTTGAACGAAACTTGATATTGCGCGTCAATGTGAAAAAAAAAATGGAGAAAAGAAAATCGAAGAAATGATTGTGCGTCATCTTCTCAACACAATTTTATTTATTCATGAACACGGAAGTATTAGATCAAAATGGTGATGTTTATTTTATGCTTAAAAATAAATCGTTCTTTGTCTACACTAAATGTTTGAGATTTTTTTTATAATAAATCATTTCAAGAAATACATAAAAGATAGCTCCAGTGAACGAAACCGCTGAGGTTGTTTGCGTTGATCAAATTCTCCCGAAGAGTACTTGACTGAATCTGGAATTGACTTTTTTAATAATTTTTTTCGTTGCCCAATTTGAACGAAACTTGATATTGCGCGTCAATGTGAAAAAAAAAATGGAGAAAAGAAAATCGAAGAAATGATTGTGCGTCATCTTCTCAACACAATTTTATTTATTCATGAACACGGAAGTATTAGATCAAAATGGTGATGTTTATTTTATGCTTAAAAATAAATCGTTCTTTGTCTACACTAAATGTTTGAGATTTTTTTATAATAAATCATTTCAAGAAATACGAAAAAAGATAGCTCCAGTGGACGAAACCGCTGAGGTTGTTTGCGTTGATCAAATTCTCCCGAAGAGTACTTGACTGAATCGGGAATTGATTTTTTAATAATTCTTTCGTTGCCCGATTTGAACGAAACTTGATACTGTACACTGCAGGAGATTGGTGAGTAAGGTGGCCCTAACATTTTTGCGCTATCGTGTACCGTTTTGGCTGTATTTCGGGAACATACATACATACATACATACATACATACATACATACAAACATACCTACATCCAAGATGAGAGTTTTAGTAATATATAGATTCATTGGATGGGAAGCACTGGCTTGTCGTTCGGTGAGGAAGAAGAGTGCCGGTGTTTGGCGCATTCTGGGGCTTTCGCTTTCTTTGGTGCACGATGATTCTGGTACTGCAATATACCCATTCGTTCTCTTTGAACATTGCCTTTCTATCATTAACATTAGAACTTTACACCCAAGGGAGGGTGGGGGGGGGGGTTTCAACTTTGGGCGAAATCTCTGTTAAGGTGTACATTTGTGTTAAGACAGGTAATCATGGCATTTTCCCAAGGTCACTTCTAATAACAAAAGTAAAAGCAACAATAATGATAATATCATAATGTTCATGTTCATAAAAAAAAACAATGTTAATACGAGTATTCCTTCGTATCTCCTGTCGGGGCTAAGTGTCGGATGGATATGATGGATTTCCAGCCATCCAGGTCACGGACATGGGTGTAGTATGGATTCGCTTGAAAGAGTTCCACTTTGTAGAATCATGGTTCCGTCTTACTCTGGCACACATGTCTTTTGAGGAAGATAACTCCAGACGTGCATAGCCAAGTCGGTACTGAACTACCAGTCGCAGAACACTGAGCTAAATTTGACAGTCTTTCATGGGGAGTAGCATTTATTGCTGTTGACAAGAGAGAACGAATCGAGTACAATACATCAGGCAAGACCATTTGCCAACACTTGGTCGGCAATCCACGTAACCTCAGGGCCGTAGTGATCACTTTCCAGACTGCTCCGTTGTAACGTCCTGCTTGTCCGTTACCCTGCGGATTATAGTTTGTGGTTCTGCTGCTAGCAATGCCTTTACTTGTAAGGAATTCATGGTGCTCTCTTCTCATGAAGGAGGGCCAATGCTTTGAATGGATGTAGGTGGGCATTCCAAAGAGGGCAAAAATTTGGCAAAATAAAAAAATTCCAGAGGGCAAAAAAAAAAACAAGCTGTTTCTTGTGGTTTTCATCCTTAGTGACAACGACCTGCGCTTACGACAACAAATTACTCGGTTCGACGATTCCTTCACGTAACAACCACTGAGTTTCTTTCTCAATAAATTTGCGATCATCGAAGCTGTACAGACGTGACCTGGTGGCAATAGGATGACATTCAGCAATCAGATTAGCAAACATTTCCGGAGGGTCAATATACAGGGTGGTCAGTCTGCAATGAGCGAGAGGAGGCAGAATACCACCATATTCGAATGTAACACTGTTGTGCTGTTGCTGAAAATCTTGCCCGAGGATAACATCCACACAGCTCGGGAAGTATGGACAACCGCACATCTTGGTAGGTTTGTCCCTTTAAAGTTTGACTCTTCAGAACCCAAGTGTTTTTGTTGAAAGAGATGCCGAGACCATAGAAACAGCGTTGCCCGAATAGTAAATCTTTAGGGAATGTCATCCAACAAGCTCTGGATGAATGAAGCTGTCACTGCTTCCACTGTCTATGAGGCCATCAGCTCCAATCCCGTTGATGACAACTTTAGACGTTGCTTTGGATAATGTCAGAGGAGTGGCTGCGGATGTCACAGAGGCAAGGGTCTGGAATCTCACTGAAGCTGAGGTAGCACCATAAACTGAGGAAGCTGGTGACGAATGGCAGACTTTCACAAAATGTCCCTTCTAGCACTTGTTACATGTGGCCTCGTGTGCAGGACATCTTGAACATGGATGCTTTGAGTAACCACAGCAGGCAGCAGATACAGATAAACAGTCAGGTGAGTCCTCAATGGCACTTTTGGTTCAGAAGCAGTTGCACTGAACGATGACCCTAAAGGCACACTGTATAGCTCGGAACTTCTTTGCCTCGAATCTAAAGTCCAGGCCTGATCAAACATAGTTGCCAACTCTAATGTCTTATTTTTGAGGAGACGTTGACAGATCAACAAGGATTGTAGGCCACTGATGAATGAGTCTTTGATGGATTATTCTTGGTATTGAGCAGCGGTCATGGCCTTGAAGTTGCAGTCTTTACTTAAAGTCTTTAAGGCCTGTAGATATTCGTCCAAGGATTCGCCAGCTTGTTGGTGATGAGTAGCAAGGAGACGGTGGGCAAAAATCTCATTGGTCGGCTTTTGAACAAAGCCTGCAATATTCCAATGGCGTTTTCATATGTAGTACAGTCTGCAATACTCTCGTCGATCCTTGTTGGGACAAAATTTGTAAGAACACTTAGTTTATTCAGTCCTTCAAGGTGAAGTACGGCAAAAAAGTTCTGAAAAGTCTTAAACCAGTGTGCCTATTTCTTAATAGCCTAGCTTGAGTTTGGATCTGTATTTAGACTTTCTGGTCTGAGCAGCCGATCCAAAGTGAGTTTTGTGTTGATTAAATTGAAGTAGAGATAAACGAGTAGACCTTTCAGTAGGCTTAAATCAACACAAAAATGGCAAGTGGCATCTGCAACAATAATAAAAGAGAAGAATAAGCAAAGCACAAAAGTCATCAAAAACTGGCACACAATCATACTATCACCATCACAAAACTCAGGAACAATCTAACACACAACTATGTCAGTGGGTGTACTAGTTGTATGACATACCCACTACTTAATTAAAGAAGTCAGGTACACCAACTTCCAGTTGTGTCTGTTGTCTCCTGCTCCTCCATCTTGTCTTTCAACAGAGCTCTCCATCATTACCTCATGCTTTTAGTGGGGCAGATAACAGCAATTTTTGAGAGGAATCGTACAAATGGTGATACAAGCATCAAATTTGGCACATTTGTTATCCAGGGGATTCTAATCAAATCTGCCTGATTGGCCATTTGAAAATACAAATTTTGAAAAATTTGAAAAAAAAAAATAAAAACTTCAAAAAACTCAAGATCACGAATCAATGTTGGATGCTGGCTGAGATTGGTGAATCTTTCAGAAACATCATCAAAGACGTTCCGGTTTTCTTCCCTTTACCGCGGAAGGCAGACACGACGTCACATCCAGTGAACGCATGGAAGTATGGGATCCCTCTAGCTTTCTCAGGCCCTATTGCAGAAACTACCTCATGGACTGGAATCCATCGCACCTTGGCTCCTTGGCCAAAGGCAATCCACATGTTCTCAAGACCTAGTTCCTGTAAGGATGGCAGTACAGATATTGCTATGACTAGTCCGTCCGTGTCATTAGCCTTGATGATAATGAACTTGCTCCCATCCGTCGTTGCATCCCTGGCGTGTACAAATATTCGAGTGTCAGCTTCTTCATGACAACATGGAGACACAGCATCCAGTGACTTCCTTTTGGTGCTAATGGCATCTTCTCCTTTTGTGACAATGACTGTGCTTGTCGTCTGTGCTTCACACATCTTTTCCGCAAGGAAGTGAAACAGCTCAGTCTTGTTGCTGTCATCTCGAAGAAAGCTTCTCCAGTTACTTGGGGTCTTACTGGTTCCTGTCACTCTTCCTCTGATTCCTTGCCTCCTTTTCGACCTTGCCTCGGACTTCAGACTTGACTTCTTGGACACATCAAACACTACGTCCACCCTCTCGTACCTCGCACCATAGGATTCCACCTTTGGGATGATGTCTTCTTTAGCATCGTCATCAAATATCTTTGAAGTGCATGGAGGTAGGGCATTGATAAGTGCTGAGCCATCAATGATGACTGCATCTCCCCTTGGTTCTGTCTGGGATGTTCACTTGCGCTTCAAGAATTTCAGCCAGCTGTGACTTCAAATTTTTTTGAAGTTTTTTTTTTTTCAAATTTTTCAAAATTTGGATTTTCTAATGGCCAATCGGGCAGATTTGATCAGAAAGCCCTGCAGAACAGAAATGCCAAATCTGATGCTTGTATCATAATTTGCACGATTTTTCTACTATCTACTACACTATTTCTCCCCACACGCACGAGCCACTACTTCTTTCTTCTACCCTGTTGATCGGTGGACCCTCACCACTCACTATCCTCCAATTCCATCCCTTACTTTTCTGCCACTCATCCACTTGTGTGTCATGTCTTTGTCTCCCTGTCTCCTCTTTGGTCCTCTGTTCGTCTGTGGACCTGCTGTTTCACTCCTCCATAATCTGCGACTTCTGTATCCAAAAAGGTGAAGATCAAGTGAAACCAAAAAAGCAGAGAAACATACCCACTAGGCAAAAATAAAACAAGCTGGGTTCCCAGGAACACCATAGATAAGTTGGCGGAATTTGAACCACGCCGTTACCACCCCCATTCTCACTTCCCTGTATGTTCCAGACATGCTCCACCCTCCCCTAACTTCTTCCCCCTTCTCTCTTACCTCCCCCCAAATCGTGTTAATTTTTCTTCCTTTCCCCTTTTGTGATTTTCAGGGTTTCATCCCCTACAAACGTGTATTCGTCATGTAACCCCTGTAAAGTTTCTGAATGCCGAATTCGTATGTTCACTCGAGAAGGGGTTTTGTTCTCTAGTGAGAGTAACATAGTTATCTCTGTAAAGCTCTTCCAGATCAGACCTTCCCCACCGGTAGTCGACTTGTGGTTTGACTTTGATCACGTGGTATCATTGTATGCACAAAGGTCATTGTAAAAGGGAAATGGGTGATCTATTAATTACGTACTCTAATATAATCATCATTTCGTGTGCAGCCTTTGCCTGCTGGTTTTTTCATCATTGCTGAGAGCATGGCTGTGCCGCTGATGCAGTGCCTCCTACCGGTTAAGGCAGCAATTTGTAATTTGTTCATGGTGCCGGCAAATACGTAACGGCCATTTAACGTCCAGTCCATCCGAGGGATGGCACACACACACACACACACACACACACACACACACACACACACACACACACACACACACACACACACACACATACACACACACACACACTGATGAAACACCGGGATGACGGTTCATACTTGGGTCGACATTCGAATCCAGGTTTGACAGCCCCGACTAGTGGCGAGTGTGCATACCTCGAGGCCAACCTGCCAGGGATGTACTCTAATTAATGTGGCAGCTCTTTGGCACACCACCCCCCTCTCCAATCCCATATGCTCAATACATCCCCCTTCCATTCCCTCTCCTTATTCCAATCATTCAAACGTGTGACTCTTCTCACCCCAGTTATCTAAAATATCCCTTCTCTCCCTCCTCTCTCCGAAGAACACTACTCCCCCTTTTTCTTCCATTTCTAAATTCATGGAGCTGTTAATCCCCAAATGCATGAGATTGCTCCAGTGTGGACAGAAGAGCTTCATCAAAGGCCCAACCATGTCTGTCACCAGGAATTGGAGGGAACAACCAATCAGCTCTCACCTAATCAATGATTCCCAGTATGGCTAGGACTTTATAGTGAATTACTTCTCCCTTTTGATGTTTATATGTTGACTGCTATCAGCATTGCATGTGGTACATGTTTTGACAACACCATGGTGGTGCGCATTTATGTTTATGCTGTCACTGACGACCCGCCAAGTAGTGATGAAGCCACTCCGGTGGCTGATGGTGGTGTGTAGCATTGGGATTCCCATGCATGTGCTATTTGTTAATGTCTGCGTCTGTAGAGGAACCCAGTTATGGTTTGAAACAGCAAAGAGCTTACCTTATGTAACTTCCTTTAGTTGCTTTATGCAGCACAGGCAGGATACTCATCAATATCTGTGCCGTCCCTCGGATGGACGTTAAACAGGCGTCACTTCTGCTGGAATTAGTTGGTGGATCCATGTTAAAGGTCCCACGGTGTCCTTCGTGAAGAGTAGGCCGAGCTATCGCCGGCACCCTGAAATAATTCCAAACTCCTTCCCCAAGTACTGCTGGGAAGGCAATGCCAAACTGCCCATCACAGTCTTTACCAAGATCCTGCTTTAGCAGCATCGACCCTGTGTATCAGAGTATGGGACATCAGAATCAGAATTTAAATATATAAATTATTTAAAAATTAAAAAATAAATGTAATTTATGAGTAATAAGGCCTTTAATTGACCCTTGCATGGTATTTGTGGCAATGCAATCTTCATAAAACACATTTCACACACAAGTTGAGTTGGTGAGCGAAAGTATTCATTAACTGAAGCTGAGATTACTTTGCGCAAACCAACAGAGGCACACCGATAAGCTTGGTTCCTCTGGTTTCGTTTCCTGATAAAGAAACCATGAGAGAGATCAAAACGTGCTGACTTTACTATGGTACAACATCTTGAGGTTTTATTTTATTTTTGGGACTATAATTACCTTCGCATTCTGCGAAAGGTTATGTTTTGGTCGCTGTGTATTTATTCATTTGTGAATATGTGTGTTTGTTTGTTATTCGCATAACTCAGAAAGTATTAAATCGAATTGCATGAAAATTGGTGGGATGATTCGTGATTATCTAAGGACGATTTGATTAGATTTTGTGAGCGATCGGGTCAAACGTCAAGGTCAAGGTCATGAAAAGGTCAAAAACAAACTTTTGAGCATAACTTCCTTCATAAGACAGCTATCGACATGCAACCAACACCATATTGTTCCATGACGAAATACCTATCGGGTACGTGGTGCCAGATTTGACGTGACGTCATCAGAAGTGCGTCAAAATGACGTCACAAGATGACGTAAATTTTCAATTTTCGACCTCATCAGTTTTGATCATACCGTTTTGTAGGACTTACCTTAAGGACGTCACACACCAAATTTGACGTCGTTCGGACTGACCGTTATGACGTCATTGACGTTTGAACATAATGTTTTTCAATTGTGGCTAAAATGTCCTGATAGTTTATATTCAAATATCTATGTAATTTGTAAAGGAAATTGTCCCAAATCCAGGCATTATGATCAGTACCAAAATATCTGCTTATTTATGAAAAGGCTTTGCAAATTAACTCTATGGTCTAGGTCAAGGTCACACTCAAGGTCAAAATATACTTGTAGGCATAACTTCAGATCTAATAGAGCTATTGACATGAAACCAACGTTAAAATGTTCCGTGAAATAAGAGCTTTCAGGATGGTAGTCCGCGATTGGTAGTGACGTCATTGGAAGTGCGTCAAAATGACGTCACACGATGACGTCATTTTTAAACTTTCGATTTTTTTCAGTGTTTATCATTCCATTTTGTTAGACTGTCCTCAATGACGTCTAACACCAAATTTGACGTCCATCGGACTGATGGTTGTGACGTCATGGACGTTTTTAAATGACGTTTTTCAAATGTGCCCGGAAAAAAGTAGCGGCGGCGAAGGTATGCGCTCTACCGAGTGCCCGTTCTAGTTATTTTCTGTAATACTTGGTTTATTTTTCCATATTCACTTTTAACCCTGTGATAAATCTAATATTTTACTTATGTTAATGCATGAAATGGGTCCGCTGGGACCTACGTGCTCTGTGCTTACAAATGTAAACAATATAATAAGAAAACTAGAAGGGTAGTCGGTAGAGCGCATAACGCTGCCACGCAATGGCTGATCCACGAGAACATATCGGGCCCAATACATTTTTAAAATATAATGTTATATATCGTTTTTGGCCCGATCTCTCGTTGGTGAAGAATCACTTTATAGATTAAATAAATCTTGTATCCAGATCCGGATTTTGGTCTTCACCAAAATCGAATCAATTTCTCCTTACAACACACCCAACCAGTCTACCAAGTTTCATCCGAATCCGTCCACAACTTTTTGAGGTATCGTGCTATATATTTGTTTAGTCCTATCTCTCAATGGTGAAGAATCACTAAAAAAAAAATATCAGATCCGGATCCGAATTCGGATCTTCACCGAAATTTAATCAATGCTTCCTTGGCACACACACCCAACATGACCACTAAGTTTCATTATTATTAAATTATTCTTAATGTTAACAGAGCCCACTTGCATGGTCTTAACCTCATTTATACACAGGGCATGGCTCACCAGCAATCATTCCAGGGAAACGTAGATAGAAACAAAGTAGATAGAGTGTAGAGAGGAGGGTAGAGGGTATGTAGATAGAGGGTATGGCTGCTTGCTCACCTTAAATAGGTGCTTGCTCACCTTTAATAGGTGCGTGTAAGCTTGTACTTGTACCATGTCCAGACACATGCAGCCCATGCCACGTGTAGACTCATGGAGCCTGTGCCGCGTACAGACTCATGCAGTGTGAAAGCTCCTCCTAGTTGGCTCTCGCCGTCAGAACAGACAGACGTGAGTGTGGGCTTTGTCAAAGGGCTTGTGCTAATGAGAGCTTAATGGACGAGAGCAAGAAAAATCAAAATTCCTGCCACATGAGATGAGTCGAGAGCAGAGTCGAGAACTCCCGGCAAATAAGACGAGTCAAGAGCACTCCTGGCAAATAAGATGAGTCGAGAGCACTACTGGCAAGCAAGATGATTTGAGGCGTCATGGCTAATGAGACGAGTCGAGAGCGCTCCTGGCAAGTAGGATGAGTCAAGATGCAAGAGTCAAGATGTCTGCGGAAAGGCTGTTTGGTCCACGAGAGTGCTTGCCGACCTCTGTGGGAAGGTGCCCGAAATCTACTTACCGATTTATGTGGAAAGGTGTCTCAACTATCTGCCGATCTCCATGGAGAGGCTGCATAGTCCATGAGAGCGCTTGCCGATCTCTGTGGAAAGGCATCTTCAATGTCTGAGCGTGAAGAGTTCCAGCCTTTTACCACCAACTTCATTCACTCATTTTCACATCCACTCTCCCTGGTGGTCAAACCGATTTGCCTTTTACCACCACCGAGAGGGAGTGGATAGTTGTTTTCGTTGAAAGCACATGCGCGGTCACGTCAGCTGCAGTGTTCGTGATCTTGCAGCTCCAATGATAGCCTTTATTGAGTTTTCAATGGGAGTTTTGCAGGCAATGAAAAAAAACATGTTGATTTAATTCCACAGTGTGCAACCACCTAAATAAGAATCTTTTGTTCGAGTTAACAGGTAATCCGGGTCCATAGTATTGAAGTAATAGGTAATTCATGATGTGTGGACTCATGAAAGGGGGATGGTTTTGGATGTGGAGTGAAAAGGAGGGAGAGAAGGCTTGAAGAGATAGGGTAAAGTGGGGTTTTTTTTGAGGCGAAATGATGAGGGGAGGGGTTTGAGATGGAGGAGCGAAGGGGTGGATTCAGGTGAAGCGAGGGAAGTTTCCCTTGGGGGATATGGGGTTTGAAAGGCAAAGAGCAAGGGTCCAGTGATGGATGGGTAGCTGGAGTTGATAGATGGGGGGGATTAAAGAGAAATTGAACATGCTAAACTCACAATGTATCTCCCTCCCAAAATCCTTCCAAACAATGAGTAGGAAATCTATCAAAGTACAAGTAAAGAAATATCTGTCTGGGAGAAATCCTACATGTCTCTGAATGCATCATGGGGGGGGGGGGTCTCTTAACCAAACCGCAACATTATTTAAAATTCTCAATGTTAGAAACAGCATACATGTCAAAATTTCTTTCACAAACCAATATTATCAGTTTGCATTGTTTTTGTTTGCAATGGCTCTGTGTGGTGCTCTCAAACGTGTCATATCATAATATCATCATATCTGATATATGGCGGAGGAATATATTAATGGATATATTAATGGAGGAAGACAGAATATCAGTTCTAAAAACCTTTCACACGGGGAATTTTATAGCAAAAATGTGATGCTCGGGTCCCCAGGGATCCATTCCATGCATCAGATGGTTCATCCGATCCGACTTTGTCAGGAGATGTGATTTAAAGAGCGTAGTTTAATTCCCAATGACTCAAAAAAGATTCAATCAAGAAGAACATATGTAAAGACTCAAGTCTAAAGGTTCGAGTACCGGGTTCTGTGGATCTTCATCCTCCTGAGTGTTTCCTCGAGTTGAATCGCGAATGGTGAAAGAAATGCTACTCGAGTATTAAATAATTCACTCTCATCAAAATGCACCACGAAAGGTCTCCAAACTCTACATTTCTGGGCTAATTGGAGAGGTCATAGGTCGTGATATTGCTTTGACCTTTCTACTGCTCGGTTAGCGGTGAGAGCATTCACTCTAAGTTTGGGCAGAGGTCAAAGTTCGAACCCCGGACGAGTCATACCAACGATTTAAAATGTGCTGCTTCCTTGCTTAACTCTTAGCATTTAAAGGATGGAGCATGAATAAACAATCATAGGTTGGCAACCATTCCGTTGTCTTGAAAGCCGAGTGGTGTCCTCCTCCTGGACGCCACCGAGTTCCTTGAAATGTAACTCAAGTGAGTCTGAGTTCCACTCCGAACCCAATTATAAATTGTCACCCTGAAATTTTGTCAGCAAGACGTTGGTGCATGGGTTCATCATCCTTAAAGATTCCATGGTGCTTCTTCAAAAAGATAAGGCCATTGTGTGCCGGTACCCTGACTGAATTCCAAAATTCCATCCTTGATGGTCAATACAAGGAAATCACGGACAAACATTCTAAGCTGCATGTGATAAGTATGTTTGTGGACATTTTTCCTCAATATGGTGGTATTAAAAGAAGCTGATTCCACATGGATGAGTACCAGGTGGGACACCAAGCCTGTATATCACAGCTTCGAGGTAGACAGGTGATATATGGTGCGAGTAACTGAGACGCTCAAGGAGGGGGAAGATATTTCTTGGTGAGAATCGAGCATTTTGTAACCCAAAACAGTTCATGGCTGATGGTGAAGGCTTCTGTCAAGACCTAATCTAAGAAGGTGATGATATGGGTTTTTTATGCGTAAAAATTCACCGCTGAAGGGGGTTATCTTTTAATAGCTCATAATGAGGAACTCAGGGGCAGATGCAGAATTTTTTGAAAGAGGGGTGGAAGGGGGTCCACAAATCTAGGCAATAGGTACATACTCTCCCAGATGATGCGACGAAGAAGCGACAAAGCCTGTGGTCTGGGTCCTGCTTAAGGACTCTGGAAGCTTTGGGATTGTAGATGCTCTCGGGTGTACTCTAGGTCAGGGCGTCTATTTCCCACATTAGCGACATGTTTGGAGAGAAAAAAAAATCATTAGTTTCCATTATAAACTCGATTTTATTTGACTTTTTATTGTTAACTAGTGCGGTACCTGTGTTATGCAGGGGGGGGGGGGTGCCGAAGTGCACTGGTAAAGTAAATAAACATAAGCATAAAAAACCAATTGGTTTTTTGGCCGCCAAAGCCAGCCGCTAGCAGTGCACATCCTTCATCATAAAAACTCTTTCCTTGGCCAACTTGAACTTTTGACAACCTACAAGACCTTAATTTGCAGCTTAATGGAGTACACACACACACACACACACACACACACACACACACACACACACACACACACACACACACACACACACACACACACACACACACACACACTGACATTTATTATTGCAGATATTAAAAGTTGGACTTGGTTCACCTCAAACTATCGTATCTCCCTCAAAGAATGTTCAGAACCTTCTAGGCCGAGTCGATAAACTTCTATAGTATTGGTTCACAAAAAAATATTTTCACGAAGAAAATAAGTGACCACTATATTCGTTATTGTTGTGTGCCTGTCTGTCTGTCTGTCTGTCTGTATGTCTGTATGTCTGTCTGTCTGTCTGTCTGTCCCAAGCATAGCTCCGTGGGTTTTGATCCAATCCTAACAAAATTTTGGTGGGAGGTTTAT
This sequence comes from Eptatretus burgeri, assembly GCF_056783735.1. NCBI lineage: Eukaryota > Metazoa > Chordata > Myxini > Myxiniformes > Myxinidae > Eptatretus > Eptatretus burgeri. Next base: position 16,611,587 of record NC_140967.1, read on the forward strand.
ATCATGATCTCGCTGTGTTTTCCTGAGAATGGGCGTGGTGCGCCCATTATGGGTGGAGCCACGTCCAAAAAAACATGTGTTTTTAGGGGGTAGCCGATTTCAATTTGCATCTTCTCCTCGGGGGTTTGTCGAATCTGGCAGGGGTTTCGGTATTTTGGTTAGCCCAATGGGACCTGCATAGCCCAACGGAGCTCGATTTTTCATTTTAGTCCCAAGGTCAAGGTCACAAGGTCACGAACTTAGAAAATTGCGATTTTGACATAAAAATCCATCTTCTCCGAGGGGTTTGTCGAATCTGGCTGTGGTTTCGGTATTTGGTTAGCCCAATGGCACCTGCATAGCCCCAGGGAGCTCGATTTTTTTTCATTTTCGTCCCAAGGTCAATGTCACAAGGACACGAACTTAGAAAATTGCGAATTGTGTTTTTAGGGGGTAGCCAATTTCAATTTGCATCTTCTCCTCGGGGGTTTGTTGAATCTGGCTGTGGTTTCGGTATTTGGTTAGCCCAATGGCACCTGCATAGCCCCACTGAGATCGATTTTTTTTTTCATTTTCGTCCCAAGGTCACTAACTTAGAAAATTTTGAATTTTGACATGAAAATCATATGACCGCTCAAACTTTGAGAGCTAGGATGACAATATTTTTATACATAATCTTGAGGTCATTCCCCACCTAGAGTCTTGAAACCATTTTGCTCTATCTTGAACAGCTTGACCGTGGCGCCCCCTTCAAGTTTGTTTTTACGCTGATTTCATCAAAGTATGGATAATCCGAGGAGTGTGAAATGCCATATAGCTGATATGACGTTATATTGTTCCTGGAATGTTCCAGAGGAAGTTTTGCACCAAAGGTCATAATCCTTGACCTTTGACCTTTAAAGGTCACAAAGGTCAAATTTTCAAAGTTGTTGGAATCGAACCGGGTTTTCGACCTTCTTCGACGAACTAACTCCATTAAGCTATCGCACGTATCCTGTTTCCTTATTTTAATGTCCACAACATTGTTTTGGGACCTTTAAAGGTTATGCAAAGGTCAAATTTTTAAAGTTGTTGAACGAAACCGGGTTTTCGACATTTTGCAGCTAATAACCTGTCACTTGTACCATATCATGCTGATCTTTTTTATAACTTGGTCAAACATTATCACATTGTCTCATCCTTGACTTCTGAAACAATCTACATTGTCAAATACCGCTCGTCAACCATCGTCGTCTTCAGACTTGTTTGACTTAATTTTCCTTCACTCATTTTTTTTTCTCAACATAGCGAGCAAATCATCATCAATCATCAATTGGAACCAGAGTCTGTGCAGAGCGTTGATGCTACCTAAGCAGTCTCCTTGGCTATTGGACACAATCCTTTACTAGAAAAGTCCAAGAATAATAAGATTTGCTTATTTACCCATTGTACCACTGTTTATTAGGGACCCAAATATGGTAGAAATTGGTTTTGTACCAGTTAGCAGAGAAATTATTGTCATGTTAACTTTTCTTATTTTTTTTTATCATGTACCTTGTCTGCTCATCAACATAGACAAGAAGAAGGTTGACTTGGATATCTTTCACTGTGTATAGAAGTTATTCGGCTTGCACACCCTTTGCTCCACCCCATATCCTCCATATGCTCCCTACGTACCCTCCATTCCCTGCTATTACTCTAATGGACTCCCAAACTTTTTTCTCTTTGTCTACCCACTCCTCCAAAACCCCCCCAAAACCTCCAATATCCATAATCCTTTTTCTTTCTATTCTTTTTATAATTTCAGATTTTTCCCCAGTGCGTAGATATAATAGATAGATGGCTTTTTATATACAAAACGGAGTTCACAATGTCTCGTCTCAAACTTTGCCATCAGAATTTTATATATGAGGGACATTTATTTTAAAACATTTCCCTTATCTAATCTGAAATCCATTTGTGGAGCCTCTCTGGCCTGGGATCGAATGTCTTGTCTACCCTGGGGCCTGTCTGGCCTCGCATGGCTGAGTCGGTTGTATACAAGGATAACGAGAATGGCACTCGGTAGAATGCATACCGCTGCAAGGCTGAAGTTTATCTTTTGTGTCCAATGATATGACGGATCTGGATCCGGATCTGAACCAAAATCGAATCTGCTTGTTCTCATCACCTACCCAACTCATCCACCAAGTTTTGTCATAATCCATGCGCAACTTATTGAAATATAATGGTATACATCATTTTTGGCTCCCGCTCTCTCAATGGTGAAGAATCACTTAAAAATTCTCGTCTTCGGATCCGGATCATCTCCAAAATCTAATCAATTCGTCCTTGTCACACACTCAACATGTCCACCATGGTTCGTCCGAATCCGTCCATAACTTTTGGAGGTGTCATACTCACAGCCAAACAAACAAACAGACAAACAGACAAATATACAATGGGTGAAATCATAACCTCTGTCCACCTTAGGTGGCAGAGGAAAAAAATTGCAAAAGTTGGTCAAAGAGTCATACATGACTTATTTGGTATTGAGCCCAGGGTAGCGGTCTACTAATTGGCATTGAGCGCAGAACGCTGGTACTTATAATTGGCACTGAGCCCGGGGTACCTCTACGACTAATTGGCACTGAGCCCGGGGTACCATTCCTACTAATTGGCACTGAGTCCAGGTTACCAGTCCTCTGAATTGGCACTGAGCCAAGGTTACCGGTCCAACTTAATAGCATTGAGTCCAGGTTACCGGTCCTACTAATTGGCATTGAGCCCAGGGTACCAGTACTTTTAATTGGCACTGAATCTCGGCTACCGGTCCTACTAATTGGCACTAAGCCAAGTGGACCATTCCCATTAATTTGCATTGAGCCCAGGGTACTATTATAATGCTTGACCGATTTCTCTTTTCAAGGACACTGTGAGATCTTCACGATCCACCAGTGGCCATTGTAAAGAAAGTATAGCTTTTCATCCCTCTGATCGCATCCAGACAAACTTCATATGATAAAACATTGTACATTTTGTTGACAAGATTAATTGATGAATTATCATTTTTGATCTATTAAACAAAAGAAAGAGCAGGAGCCAAATTGAACATACTGTATTGATGTTCCTCTCATAAATTAGGCCGAATTGGCCAAATGTCCTGTTCATGTATCTAATTTTTTCTTTTTATTTCCTGACTTGTATAAAATGTATTTGCTTCATTCAAACATGTGACAAAGACGTTAAATGTGGACTATTTAAACTCTCTTCGAGTTAGGCTTAGCTTTGGTTTGAGCTTTGAGCTTTGGATAACCTGCTTATCCTTTGTCTGGCTTGCTCATGCCCACGAGTTTGCTTAAAACTGACTCACCATAGCTATGTGTGCTAATAGAATGGATATCATTACTTTATTGCTCGAATATTTTACATTGATTTAAGACTTGCAGAGAAACTTGTACCTAAATCACTTTGTGGAACTAACACATTAGTAGTTATCAGTGGACTTTTACATGATTTACAAGGACATTGGGAGACAAAAGGACAATGGTATATGATATTTCATCCTGGGATCCCTGCATCCAGAGATGAGGGTTCAGATTTGATCACTAATAGACCAATCAGTGTGTATAACCTTGCTTGTTGTATCCCCCTATCAACTGCCTCGATCACCACAAGATTCAGTGTACCATGGGCGGGATGAAATGTCGGATAATATAATTGAAGACGAGATGGGATGAATCTGTGCATGAGAGAGAGAAGGTTTCTGTGGAAGAATTCCCAGGCTGAGTTAATATCAGGGGCAGTAGAAATTGGAGACCAGTCATGAAGAGAGATGGCTGCTTGCAGTCCCTGCCAATCTTCTTGAGTGAAATGGCAGACTCGCCGGCGTTGAGGCAGCTCACAAAGGACAAAAGAGTGGAAATTTCAAAATGGTTCACCATAATTGTTCTGCTCCTGAATGCAAATTGGATTCATGGAAATATAGGAATATGAGAAATATTATTGGTTGAGAGTTGACACGTCTGTACTATTTGCTCTGGGTACATTCCAGCATCTGTAGTGGATATAACACACATATGCAAAAACACACACACACACGGACGGACGGACGGACTGTGCGACTTTTACCAATAGATGCAAGGATCGAAAATAATTTCTCCTGTAGCCCTTGAACAACAAGAAAAATCTTATAAGAGCAGTCAAAGCTCCCGTGGAGCCCCCCTCCCCCCACTTCCAACATGATTAATCGTAAATAAACAAATATACTTATCCTGAACATGGAGCCCCCTCCCCCCCCCCCACTTCCAACATGATTAATAATAAATAAACTTACCCTGAACATGCACAGGCCCCAGGTATGTCCTTCTTATCGGTGTTTATAAGAACTTAATCCAGATACAGTCTATTCACTGGTAGCGATCTGTCGGGGGGCGGGGGGGGGGGGAGGGGAGGCATCCAGACACACAGTCTCAGCCCATTCAGTGAGCTCAGAAAGTTATCCAAGTCTTTTGTTGCGCAAAGGCACAGGCCTTTCTCTCAGGTAGTTTTCCAAGTAACTTTCAGAAACTTGTTGAGCTATTCCAAGTAACAATCCCAGACACACAATTCATTTTATTTAGCCCAGATCTCTTCAGCTTCTGGGGGTTTCTACACATGTGCACTGAGCATTTTGGAGCAGATTATGTCATTCTAAAAGTACTGTGTTGGTGTACTTTGTGGAGCTGCAGGCTCTTTTAGTTGTCCCACTGGGTCGCGGTGGCGTCAAACCAGTTTGCGCTCCCTTGGTCCTGTTCCTGTGCCCTTGGTCCGGATCATCAACAAAATTGAGCCAATTATTCCTTGTTATACACGCAATGTGTCCACCAAGTTTCGTCCGAATCCGTCCACAACTTTTTGAGATATCATGCTATATATCGGTTTTGACTCGATGTCGCAACGGTGAAGAATCACTTTAAAAATTAAATAATTCTCGTGTCAAGATCCAGATTCGGATCTTCACCAAAATCGAATCAGTTCGTCCTTGTCACACATTAAACCTGTCCACGAAATTACATCCAGATACATCTACAACATTTTGAGATGTCCTGCACACAAACAAACAAACAGACAAACAAACAGACAGAAAGGGGTGAAAACATAACCTCCGTCACCTTTGGTGGGTGGTGGAGGTAATAAAAGCCAAGATACTAAGGATTATTTAACCTCTAAGAAGCATTTCCACAACATATTAATTAATTAATTAAATACAAGTATCACCTGTGAAACAAGTACTGCACTGTACTACTTTATTTATCATCCTCTCGACACTTGCACACAATATTTTCTGTGGGCAGCCATATTCCTGCCATTATGCAACGTAAAAGGTGCCATGTACGAGTTGCGTGATTTTACAGGAGGCATTTTGAGATGACATAGGAAGGATCGATGCATTTACAATTCTGATTGAAAGGGATGGACGTTATTGATGAGTGTGTGCACCTCATTGATTGGATAGTTTTGCATGTGCCAGTGAGCGGGTTGACGTGTAATTGCTCAGCCAATCGGCAAACGGTTCCGGGTTTGGAGCGTCGAAAGGTCTCCTTCGGGGCTCTCCGCTGACGATCTCAAAGTTAAGTTTCCGGTCGTTATCTGTCTCGTTTTAACTGTGTTTTTCTCACCTACATGTTACTGTGTGTTCCTAGTTTGGTTTTGTTTCAAAAATCGTGCTATTTTGTGAGATTTTATCGACCTTGTCTTCCTGGGTGCTTGAAGCCTACCCTTTTGGCTTGAGGCCTACCGGTTCCCTTCGGTGTAAGATCCTGTTTATTTGTTTTTCTCCCCATTACCCTCAATTTCTATCTTCCCCATTTTCCTCCCTGAAATGAAAGCGAGGGAAAAACCTTCAGAGTGTAGGCTTTATTCCACTTGATTGAAGCCGCTTCTACGGGCACATCAGGGGATACAGGTGCAGCAAGGAGTACAAATATAGCAATGTATACATGTGCAGTAGATCACCGCAAAATAAATCAGGAATTAGCACGGATTCCGGTATACTCTCAATTCTTACCATTCAACGAGCACCAAGTGGACCGCCGCCGTAAATGACAATGCCCCAGGGACAATCCCCCCAACCGCGCGGAATCTCGGCTTTATCTATCCCGTGCGTGAGCCACGCGACATGTGATCACGCGTCACGTTCTTCAATTCATCACATTCTCCCCGTCTTTAAAATGTAACTCGAGGCCCAACTAACGCACCATGATTACTTCAGCGCTATAGGAGTATACATTTCAAGCAGCGCGAACTATTTAAACTACAGAAGCATACATTGCAAGCAGTGAGGATTATTTTGAGTTGTAGGAGCATGGTAATGAGCATCGATATATGATATAATGAGCATATAGGAGCATGAGCATCGAGGATGCCGATAATCCCCTTTACAGATCGAGTCGGCGAGGGGGTTTTATCCGTCGACCTCTCCGGGAGTAAATGGTGGTTTCACTTGAGGGAGGCTTCCGATCCTCTTGGGGAGCCTCGACTCGTGCCGGGGATGACTCCTCGATCGCTCTCGGGTGGAACGCGGCAGCTCCATCGCCACCATTCCCGGGTGGAGTTCCTGGGGGGGAAACACCTGGGGAGGGAATGTCAGAGGGAGGAGTGCCAGATGGTGGTGTACCTGCAGGAGGAGTACCTGAGGGAGCCAAATGGCGAACCAACACAGTGGTCTCCCTGCCATCAGGAAGTCTGACATGAGCATACTCTGGATTAGCATTGATGAGTTCGACCTCCTCCACCATGGGTTCATACTTGCTTTGTCGTACCGGGCGTTTCATGAACACTGTTTCGGGATAGATTAGTCAGTTGGGTGCCGTTTGGCCGTCAACATAACGTCGCTGGTGAGTAAACATTCGTTCGTGAGGAGTAGCATTGGTGGAAGTAGAGCAAAGAGCATATGGAATTCAGAGCGTCGATAAGGGTAACCTCACACCGCTCGGGCCTCAGCCCTCTCGATTTCAGCGCCAGAGTTACGGCTTTCCAAATGACTCCATTATATCGTTCCACCTGCCCATTACCCTGTGGGTTGTAACCCGTCGTTCGACTAGTTGCTATGCCGTGCTCAAATAGGAACTGTTTTAGCCCGGCCGACATGAAACACGGCCCTCTGTCTGAATGTATGTACGAAGGTTTCCCAAACATGGCGAAGAGGTCAGACAGACATTTCACGACAGTGCCCGAGGTCATATCCGAGCACGGAAATGCGAAAGGGAACCTTGAGTATTCATCAGCAACAGTGAGTATTGTCTGTCTCGGTCGGCAGGGGTCCTTTGAAGTCGATATTTAGTCTCTCGAAGGGTGAAGTGGCCTTGATCAACCTGCCAGATGCCGCGCCATAGAATCTGGGTTTTCGTTCAGCACAAACAGGGCATGAAGCATTCATTTGTTTAATGTCTTCGATAGAATAGGGAAGGTTTTGTCTGCGCACGAAATGTGCCATTCTGGTTACCCCGGGTGGCACAGAGACCCATGAAGGTCTTGCAAAGCCCGACTGATTGTCGCCGAACAGTAGACCCAAGAGAAGGCATCTGCAGCAGGGTTTTCCCTCCCGGGCCGGTAAACAATGTCGTAACTATAGCAAGCTAGGTCTATCCGCCATCTCATTATTTTCTCATTCTTAATTTTTCCGTTATTTTTCCCATCAAACATGAAGGCAACGGATCGCTGGTCCGTGACGAGTGTGAAGTGGTTTCCCAGTAAATAGTGCCTCCATTTACACAGGGCTTCGACAATAGCGTACGCTTCCTTCTCTATCGCCGAGTGTCTCTGCTCGCTTCCAGAGAGAGTTCTCGAGAAGAACACGACGGGTCGGCCGGACTGATTGAGTGTCGCGGCGATCGCGTGATCGGAAGCATCTGTTTCCACCATAAAGGGCACTGAGCTATCGATCGATAATATCACGGAATTACTGATATCATTTTTGAGGCTGTGGAAAGCTTTTACAACAGCGGCATCTGGTGGGAAGTTTTTGCAATGCACTAGGGGATGTATTTTTCCAGAGTATTGGGGGATCCATCTAGCGTAGTCAGCGAACATTCCGATCACCCGCCGCATTGTCTGCAGGTCTTGAGGTGGGGGTAGCTCACGGAGTGGGCGCAATCGTTCAGGATCGGGCTTAATCGTGCCGTCGGCTATTGTGTAGCCGAGAAGATTAATTGACCTTGCCGAGAATACGCATTTCTCGTAGTTGAGGGTCAGATTATATTTTCTAGCAATGCTCAAGAATCTGTCCAGATTCATATCATGTTCCCCCCGATCTTTACCGCACACCGTGACATTGTCCACGTAAACAAAAGTGTCTTTGAAGTTTTCATCCGAGATGATGTCGTCTATAACTCATTGGAAGCAAGCTACTCCATTACTGACACCGAATGGAATCCTCCTGAATTGATAGAGGTGTCTACCTGCCTGGAACGCGGTGTAAGGTTTGTCTTCCTCTCGGATGGGAATTTGATGATAGGCGCTTCGCAAATCGATGGTGCTGAATATTTTATAATTGGCCACGCGTTCGACCATCTCGTCTATGCGCGGCAAAGGGTAGGCATCGAGTTGGGTGAAGCGATTGACCGTTTGAGAGTAATCGACAACCGTTCGTTTCTGATGGTTCTGGTTGGTGGTCACCAACACCTGCGCGCGCCATGGTGAATCGCTCGGTTCTATAATACCTTCTTCCAGTAATCGCTTGGTCTCAGAAGTGATGAAGTTCATATCGGCAGTGGTATATCGTCGCGATTTGATCGCTATCGGTTTACAGTCCAGCGACAAGTTAGCAAACAGCAGGGGGACGATACCTCTGCGGTGGTCAGAGCATTTAGAATTAGACAAGGTTTGCTTCCTCCAAAGGGTATTTCGACGCTCGCATGCTGCTTGAGGACATTATGACCCAGAATTACATCTGCGCATAAATCACGAAGCACCAGTACCCTTACATCCCGATGCGTGTACCCTTTTACGTCCAATTCAACATTGCAGTACCCTCATACGTGGGACTGTAGTGATGTGGAGGCCATGCATACCGTATTGTCTGTCGGGTGGATCTTCCATTTCCTGCCCTTCACTAGCGAGCTGTTGACGAAACTTTCAGAGCTACCGGTATCATTCAGAGCCTCAGCCATATGCCCGTTACTTCGCACGTTGATGATAACCTTGGATAGATTCCCCGGTGAAGCTGCAGTTAGTTTCTGTTGTGAGTAGAGGGCCGCAGAAGTGGGTTTATTTTTTCTAAGAGTAGATTTGCATACCCTGGCATAATGCCCTTTCTTGTTACAATTCATGCATGTGGCATCCCTGGCGGGGCATTTGTTGCGGAGGTGTCTTTTGTACCCACAAAAGAAGCATTTACCAACCGAAGTAGTGGCTGAGGAGTTTGACGAGGTCTGGGTATCCGATTCCTCGGGTTTATCTCCATCCTCAGTGTCGGAGGTGCCCTGGGGGGGTTCCTTGAGTTTCCGCCGTAGCAGCGTTCATTAGCAGCATCGGTGTCCCATATGACTCAGATTGCTGCTGAGCCGTATCCATTGCTCGAGCCTGGTCGGCTACCTTTTCCAGAGTGGGTTGTGCTTTCTCCAGGAAGCGTTGCCGTATGGGGGCTGACCTGAGCCCTTGGGTGAATGCCTCTCTGGTCGCTTCATCTCGATGTTCCTCGGCGGTTACGGCCCGGAAACTGCAGTCTTTTCCCAACTGCCTCAGAGCTTGCAGGAACTGATCGATTGTCTCCCCGGCTGCTTGCTTGCGTGTGTTGAGAATATGTCGTATGTACACCTCGTTCTTGCGCTTCACATAGAGCACCTGCAGCACGTCGATCGCTGCATCGTAGGTGTCACACTCCGAGAAGAGCCTGAATACACTGGGCGAGACATGATTCACAAGGGCGGCCAATTTGTCGGCTCCCTCTTCAATAATGGTCAGATAGTGTGAGGAGGAACAGAATAAATGCGACCATATCATTTCCGAGTCAGTAGAGTTTGGGTCTGCGTCGAACCTCTCCGGTTTGTAGATCTTGTCCATCGTCGGTTGAAGGAGCCGAAGGGATGAAGTGGAATAAATTGAAATGAAAGCGAGGGAAAAACCTTCAGAGTGTAGGCTTTATTCCACTTGATTGAAGCCGCTTCTACAGGCACATCAGGGGATACAGGTGCAGCAAGGAGTACAAATATAGCAATGCATACATGTGAAGTAGATCACCGCAAAATAAATCAGCAATTAGCACGGATTCCGGTATACTCTCAATTCTTACCATTCAACGAGCACCAAGTGGACCGCCGCTGTAAATGACAATGCCCCAGGGACAATCCCCCCGACCGCGCGGAATCTCGGCTTTATCTATCCCGTGCGTGAGCTGCGCGACATGTGATCACGCGTCACGTCCTTCAATTCATCACACTCCCATCCCCCATCCCTCCCAAGTAATCACTCTATTTCTCATCTTAAATAAAAAAATTAAAAAAAACACTGCCTTTCTCCTTGCACACTCACGAGTCTCGAATCTTCTTCTTCTTCTTCTTCTTCTTCTTCTTCCTCTTCTTCTTCCTCGATTTTTGTACAACTTCCATGACCTATTCTGTAGAAAACTCTCTCAAACATTAATAATAATAACAAAAACGATCTCTTATAATGCTTCATCTTCCTATTTCACTTGTGTGGTAGACTTTACTGTATCATAATGCACTACTCTTCTACTATTTAAACAGACTGCTCTAAATTCGACCTCTCCTTCATACCTTGCCGAAAAAATCCAACTGTTGCAGCGTTTCTTCGCTCCATTCTCTGAATTCGCCTTTATTGCATCTATCAAGAATTGTGTGAACTCGCATTTCTGACCTAAAACTTTTTAAAACCCCAGTTTGCTATGAATGTTCGCTTTCCATCAACCATTCTTTTTTTCCAACTTCAGTGCCAACTCACCCCTCTCACCCCTCCATCTCAAAGCAACCATCACACTCTTCTCCCTCCAAGCCTCCCTCTCACCTCTCTCATAAACTCCCCCATCACCTTTCTCCCACCATTCACCGCCCTCACTCATCCTTCTCAAAGTTGCCCCCCTCTCATCCACAAAGCTGCCTCCTTCCACTGCTCTCTCACCTCCATCTCTTCACTCCACCTCCTCAAATCCTCAACTGCCTTCTTCCCCCTCTCTTGTCCCCCCTCTCCCCCAACACCACAGAGCCTTTTCTTCTCCTCATTCGGCCCCCTCCCCAAGCTATTCTGCAATTCCCCACACTCTTTCAACAACCCTCCTTACCTCCGCCCCTCGTCCCTTGTCCTACCCTCCCCCCCCACCCGCTGCACCCAAAGCCTCCTCCCTTATCTCTTCCTTCAAAGTGTGGACCTCAAATATCCAGGGCTTTCGCTCAAACCTTTCAGATCTTTCCATACAGGTTGCCACTGACAAACCAGACATAAACTGCCTAACAGAAACTTTCCTCCCCCAAGACGTGTCTGACTTCCAAGTATCTCTCCCTGGTTACTCCCTCCTCCGGTATGACAGACCTGAGCCTCGTCCTGGTGGAGGAGTTGCTCTCTTCATCAAAGACTCTATTCCTCACTCTCCATGCACTGCCCTCACTCCCCCACACCCCCAGGAATACCTCAGGCTACGGCTTCCCCTCCACTCCCACCTCATGTTTGTATGTTTACTGTTCCGTCCACCTAACAGTGATGACTCCATCTACAACTCACTATCCGAAAACATGGACCAACTTCTATCTTCTCATCCAAACTCTCTCTTCCTCATATGTGGCGACTTCAATTGTCATCATACCAGTTGGCTAGGTGTGGGTACCTCTCTCACCTGTCATGGCACCTCAGCAAAAGCTTTCTGCGACTCATTGGGACTGACTCAACCGGTCAACTTCCTTCCATAAAGCTTGGAACAAGTGTGTATCTACCCTCAGGAGAGCCAGAAAACAACATCTTTCTAATCTCAAGTGTTAACTCTCAAACCTCTCTCCCTCCTCAAAATCCTGGTGGCATCTAATCAAATCTGTTTCTGGTGTATGTTCCCCTCCATCCCCTCCCTTACCTCAAATGGCCACACTGCTCATACCACACGTGAAAAGGCTGAATGCCTAAACTCTGTTTGCAGCTAAATCTTGTGTCCAAAACCCATCACTTTCTTTACCCAACTTACCCAGTCACACCCAACTGTCCCTGGACTCTGTGTCATTTTTCTCCTGACAAGGTGGAGAGGTTTCTGTCAAACCTCGACTCAGATTCTGCCACCGGTTCAGACGGCATCAGCCCATGCGGCCTGAAATCCTACTCCTCTGCTCTTGCTCACCCTCTCTCTGTTCCATTCACCCTCTCATTTGCTCAAGGTCATCTGCCATCTGCTTGGAAATCTGCTAACATCACTGCCCTGTATAAAAAAGTGAAAAACAGATCCCTGTGATTACAGACCAATCAGCCTTCTCCCAATCATCAGCAAGGTGATGGAATCCATCATCGCTTCAGACATGAAATCCTTCCTCTTCTCCAATGGCTTGATTTCCGATCATCAATTTGGTTTCAGACCAGGTCACTCTACCCTGGATATGCTGCTTCTGCTCTCCCAACAATGGATGGAGGTCCTCAATGCCGGACATGAAATCAGAGCCGTATCCCTGGATATATCGCATGCTTTTGACACGATCTGGCACCTTGCACGACTCACCAAACTCTCTTCCTATGGTATCCAAGGCCATCCTCCACCCATGGCTCGCAGACTTCCTCTCCTGTCGCAGTCAACATGTGGCCCTAAATGTAGTTCTTTCATCCCCCCTTCCTGTCCAGGCTGTAGTTCCTCAGGTAGTGTTCTGGGTCCTGTTCTTTTTCTGGTTTTCATCAATGATCTCTCCGACTCTCTGGAAAATCCTCTATTTCTCTTTGCTGATGACTCCACCCTCTGCTGTACCATCGATCATCCCTCAGACCAGCAAGCAGCAGCCTCTTCGCTCACTGCAGATCTGGATAAAATCACAAACTGGTCCAACACGTGGAACATGTCTTTCAATCCGGACAAATCTCACACTCTCACTATGTCTCTTCGAAAGGACCATTTTGAACCCCCCCCCCCCCGATCCACTTTCTCAACAATCCTCCTTCAGAAGTCCTTTCGTTCAAGCTTCTGGGTCTCACTATCTGCCATGACCTTTCCTGGGAAAGACACATTTCAAACCTCGCCTCCAAAGCCAGTCGCCGACTGGGAATCCTCCATCGCGCAAAGTCCTTCCTCAGCCCACCTGAGCTCCTGACCACTTTCAAAGCTTTTGTCCGCAGCCTGATGGAGTACTGCTCTCACTTCTTGGCTGGTGCTCCTGCCTCCCACCTTTCTCGGCTTCACGCTGTAGAAACCAAGGCATTTCGGATCATTGGCATCTCCCGCGATGAGGATGAGTCTTTGGGCCTCTCACTCAATCACCGCAGGTTGGTCTGTGGTCTTTCTGTCTTCTAATATCTCTTCTCCAGCTTCGCCCCCCTTTCTCTCTCTGCGAGTTGTCCCCACCACATTTCCACAGGGCGCTCAATGACCGCCAACAACCCCCTTCTGGTTAAACTACCAAAATCACGAATCACTGCTCACCTTCACTTTTTCATTCCTCTTTTTTCCTGCCTTTGGAATAAACTCCCTCACTCTATTCATTCCCATTCTTCTCTCCAGGTCTTCAAAACAGCTCTTCCCCACCACCTCTGATCATCCCCCATCCAAATCCTCGATCTTTTCTACCCCCGATAATCCACCCAAGCCCACCTCCTTCAAATTCCCTGCTTTCCTTCCTGAAAGTGCCTGTAATGTCCATCTTCTATTCCCCATGTTCCCCACCCCATCCCTCTCCCTTCCACAGATCTCCTAATGTCTCTGTCCCCACTGTTTTGTCCTTCCCACTCCCTCCCCTCTTGTCTCATGCCCCCCTTGCTGTGCGTTGTGTGTTCGCTCTCATACGAGCCTCGACAAGGTATACAAAAAAAAAAAACGTCCGGGCAATGAATTCTCCGTCGTGTGTTTTAAACAAACAATTATGCAATTTCACAAAAATATCACTTTGCTGTTTTTTTCAATGTTTTAAAATGTAGATAAGTCGACTCTAAGTACAATTCGAGGCCTGGACTTCTGGGGTAAAAAAGTATCAACTTGTCTGCCAAAAAATCCGGTATTCATTGTTACAAACCAGCATCCACGAGGGTTGTTTGCAAGGGTCACCTGAGTTTTCAAAACACTCCAACTAGAAACCTGAGTTGCATGCACACCGTTTGGGACTATTTTAAGTTCATGACGTCACAAAAAATTATTGAAACGATGACTTTAGCAATCCATTACTTGAACATATGTTGCCGTTTGTAAATACCTTCATTTCTCAATCGAAACCACCTGTCCGTCGATAAAAGCCGTTGCATTTTGATGTCTATGTTTCTCCCTTTATTGCAATAATTCTTGCTCATTGCTCATTACGTAATGAAATGCTCGCCATGTTGAAACAAAGGCCTCCTGAAATAAAATATAAAAAGTTATAGTAACCTACATACAAAGCCAGCAGCCACTTGCTGATCAAACACCAAAGCAATCAATGTTCGAGCTGATTTCCCAGCAGGCTTTGTGGGCACAGAATGAATGGTACACAAGTTGAAGCATCACAGCTGGAGGCACACTGGGTTTGATTTATGGTGGCGGTTCCAGAGAAAGCTGCCAAAGCCGCTGTAGAATGACATCACCATAGTGTTGCTCGACGCATACCAATGACACCGATGGAGGATTTTACTGTCGCCGGCAACATCTCCAGCAATTGAAGATCTGTGGACTCGCAAACACAGCTGGCATGGTGCTTGGGCCAGGTGGCGGAACGTTTGTGCCTCCGGGTGGCCCGCCTGGCAGTGGCCTCTGAGAGCGAACAATCCGGTCTCGTGTGACCTTATTGGACCTGCAAAAGCTCTGGTTATTGGCAGGCGGCATTGCCAAACACCGGATGGACCCCACGGCCAGGGCTTTGGCTTGTGCGGATCAAAGGCACATTTGATGGCCTATATTACACTACGCGGTGCACTCTTGAAGCATTGCCGGGAGCCATGTTGTGACCACCGCTGTTCCAACATCTAAGCGGCGATCATAAAGTTGCCGGTTGTTGATCTGTCCTGTAATAGCCGAGTTGCCTTTGTTCACCCGAAAAGACCAAAAAAAAAAATCCATCCAAGAGATGTGTTTTGATGCCAAGCCTACCCCAACTAAAAAAAAAAAAATCAACCAACTCCAGCCCCTTGTATTGTTATGACTTTTTCACCTTCAGAAGGTCGAGTCATGATCTTGAGAGTGTTGTCTTGGCACGGACTTGGTCCCTTGGTCAATCTTAAGGTCTGTGTTCCATTCTACTAATGGACTTTGTGGATTGTGACGAGCTTTCAGAGCTTGACATGGACCTTAACCGAGCTGTAGTTGTCGGGCGTTTCTTAGTTTCAAGCCAGCATATCTAATGCATATGGCGGCCTTCCCGCCATATAAAGAAAACATAATATGGCTTTCCCACAGTATCTATGCAGCATTTTATTCGATTGTGCAACGCCTGAGTCATAATCTCAAACGTTCTCATCGAAAAACATCTGTGGAAAAAATTTTGAGGAACACATGCGTCCCTCGTGTGACCTCTGGGGTTCCGGTCGCTACACCCAACGCGTGTTCCTGCGGTTGGAACAATATCGGGAGCTGTTAGCAGCAGCTCAGAAACAATATTGCTGAGCTGTTGCTAATGTAATGCAGCAAGTTGTACTCGAGTACAAGGCCTCGTCGTACACGCCAGCTTTGGTGCTGGCCATATTTAAAATAAATAAATAAATAAATAAATAAATAGATAAATATCCCACACATGTCCCTTCCACTTACCAAACAACCCATCCCCACTACTCTGATCTCCTCCCAAAAGGTTTCGTACATTAACCTACTCTACTTTCTCTCCATGATCGTCTTCCCATCTCGTGTCATCAATTTTTATTGTCTCAATTCGGCCCACTCCACTCCCTCCCCGCAACCCTGCGTACCTAATAAATAGGTGGCCCCAAACAACACGACGTCGTGGAGTAAATCAGCAAGCTGGAATCTGATTGGCTACAATGAATATATTCCCCAAGGTGGTTCGGTCCAATTACTCGACTTACGAACACGTTTCTTCCCAACCGGCCAAATCGAGGTACTCGCTCCGTTGACTCGGAAGGGACTATCGACTTATTACGTATGCGCAGCCGCTTCCAGGGAGCCTTTTCCCTCGTACGGTTGACACGTTTTTTGAACATAAGTTTCATCAACCCACGAGATGATGGGATTAAAAATTAAAAAAAAGAACTGCCTTTTACATCCATTGTCATGGAATGCAAGTGAGAGTATATAATAATTACCTGGAGTGAAATTTCTCTCCAAAATCACATTTTTATTTATTTATTAATTTTTACTGCTGTTTACTGACATTATAGTACTTTTAGCTCAAACTGTTCGTGGTTGGTTCCTCATTTTTTCAAAACCACTTTTCCAAATCAGCCAGACACCATTTTTGGTCGCAAACTGCACGGACATCACGTGACTCTTTCGCCAATGAATCGTTTCAAAGAGTAAATGGGGCTGTCACATCCAGATGAGGATACTGTATAGGATTTGACTCTGTCAACAAACCCTAAGCTTTTAGGGAAAGGGAGTGGATAACATGTTGGACGATGTCTACGGGAGTTGACTGCGTGTCTTTCAATGTGGAAGGTATGAAGCAATCTATTTATTATGTATGCAAATATTGAGGGATTTGGACAACCCCCCCATCGTCCCCCACGCTTTTCCTCTCTACCCCCTCCTTGCAGATATGTATCATACTTGCCATTTGTCTTCCTTCCCCTTACTCATATCCTTGTCCAAACACCTTTCCTTTCTCACCCCACTCCTCCCACACTACCCTTGTCTATCCAAAAGATAGGGGTGGTGTGGGAAGCATGCAGCTTGTTGTCTCTATCCAAAAAAGTCTCTTCTTCACTCACTTTACTCAAAATTTCCCAGACTTGGTAATATTTTTTTGGGATTTTGATGTGGATGTGACATACTCTTTATAGAGGGTTCATGCCATCAAAAAAGTTTTTTAGCAACGGTTATACTAGGTGGTTAGCCATTCCCTTCCCAGCGTTGTTTGTCTATGCTGTATTGTTTTTAAACACTGAACATGAAGCAAGGAAGCAGCACATACTATTTTTGAGTGTCTTTGGTATGACTCGGTCAGCGTTTGAATCATCCAGCTCCCAGTCTCAGAGCAGACGCTCGATTACGCCACCGACTTTATTATTGCTAATAAATATATGACCCCAGATCAGCTGAACATTGAATTGAGCTATTATTCTATTATTTATATCTTGTATCTTATTTTGAAAATCATCGAAGTATGATGAAAGCAAGTGCCTGGTCAAACAGATAAACAAAGGTTACACCGAAACATTCAAAGGGTTCTTGGAACGAGTTACTCATGATACTCAAAGGCACGTTCAGGTTTTTATTATCAATATATAAAAATAGCCTGGTGTTGGCGCAGTGGTTTGGGCAGCGGCTTGGGATCCAAAAGGTCCTGAGTTCAAGCCCCGTTGGGCCATTGAATTAATACACCAGGGGGTTGACTCAGCCTGTCATCCTTCCGAGGTCGGCGAAATGAGTACCAGTATACTGGGCCGGTGTATACCCTGGTTAAAATTGGTGTACCATATCCCTGTGTTGTAAGAGGCGACCAGGGTTGCGTCAGGAAG